>NC_142777.1:37727128-37772128 GCF_988280905.1 Pimephales promelas
TGTGTTCAATGATTCGTTAATGGACAACTTTAGCATACTGTTTATTTCAGTCAGAGAGAGAGAAAAAAACGGTATAATACAGATTTATGATTATGGACAGACTGGTTCTGCCTTAAAGGAGTAGTTCACTTTAAAAAAAACTTTTGCTGATAATTTACTCTGTCATCCAAGATGTCTTCAGTCGAAAAGAAATATTGGAAATCCAGGATTTTTCTCCATATAATGGACTTCAATGGGGTCCAAACGGTTCAAGGTCCAAATGAGAGTTTCAGTGCAGCTTCAAAGGGCTTTAAACGACACCAGACGGTGAATAAGGGTCTTATCAAGCGAAACGATCGCTCATTTCAAAAATAAATACAAAAGTTTTATAAGTTTTATATAGTTTGTGATGTGCTCTGTGATGTGCGTACGTGACTCCCCTGTTCATCAAAATGAACAAATCTTTTTTCGAGTCATTTGGTTCATTCAACGAACGAATTGACTCGTAAAAAGATTTGTTTTAAAAGTGAACTACTCCTTTAAGAGAAAAATGTTTTGCTTTTTTAAAATGATGTCTGACTAGAGGTTTGATTTGTTTTGAGCGATTACAGTTGAAGAGAGTGAGCTGTTACTTAAAATATTTACATTTATCGATTTAAAGTTGCAAACCATGTTGGTCTTTATATTGTGTGTAATTTAAACTCAAATTTCTGCATCAATTGATTAAAAAAAATCAAACAATTATAACTTAATGAAATTGTCTGTGGATATCGAGTTCCCATCATGGATTAGGAGAAAACAAATGTTGAAATTAGTGTTATTTAATATTTTATAATATGCTTTATTTTAAGGTGTCACTGCAATTGACTGTTATTATAATGGTAAGAACACTGCAAAATAAAGTGTTTCCGTAATATCTTACTTGTTTATTAATATTCATGCTAAATAAGATGTATCAAGCGTGTGCTATGATGCCTGTGAATTTTAATTGTTATAAATCAGATTAATTGATTCCAGGGCCAGTATTTGGAGTGACTCAATAATTTATGGCATAAACGCAATTTTTTAAGTTGATTGCTCAAAATATTAAGTTCCTTCAACTCAGTGTAGCTTGCTGGTTGAATGTAATTTCATTTGAAGAATGAAAAACATAATTTTTTAGAATTTTTTTTTTTTTTGTGAATGTAAAATATCTTATCTTTAAAAAAAAATTAAATTTTTTTTTATGACAATATCTTGTGTCACTATAAAAAATAAGCGATTCTGTACTGCTGAAACGATTCGTCAGTAATTCTCACTGAACTTACAAAGGTTTGTATCTAATTTGCATAATGCAAGTCTGCGGTCTTGATTGGGTGACATCTCTTAGCCCCGCCCTCAAACACTGTAGTGTATCTGAGAGTGTATGAGTTTGGTTCGTGTCGAGAAGACGCTGTTTTCTGAGATTGATACGGTAAAACCCACGCCATCGTTACTGTTCGTATCACTGTGATCAAGAGCTGAGATCCACATATGATAATGAGCGGTTGCTTTCTGACCAATCACAGCAGAGCAGCTCTCAGAGAGGCGGGGCTTAGAGAGACACTGAGAGAAAAGAGCTGAAGCTGCAGTGGAGATTACGATGAGAACATTAAAGTGTTTTTAATCTTGGATTCATGGAAATATGTTGTAAGAGAAAACAAAACAATATTTAACCTTTAAAATAGCATAATGGGGCACTTTAAATTATGAGAGAAAATACATTTCCGCTGAAGTCGACACACTCGGGGTCACATCCGTCACACATGCGTCTCCTCTGATGGAGTCCCTATGGAATGTGTATATTTATTTATTTTAAAAGGGGAGTGCAATGAACTGGTCCCACTCAGTATGTGGTGTATTTACAGTTCAGAGGTCATATCCTACACGTTCTAGCAGTTTTTGGTTTGCATTAGCCACTTATTCTGTTAGTCAGGATTTATTGCTCCAATCATTTTTGTATACTTTGCCCAGCCTCTCTCTCACCCTTTTCTCACATTCAACCCGATCTCACGAGAATTCGTACGAAATTTTACGAGGTGGCTAATTCGTAACAATTCGTGCGACCTCACTCGTACGAATTAGTACGTTTTTGCTAAATCGTACATATTTTACAAATTGGCCAATTCGTATGAATTTGTACGAATGACCTACCCCTGACCCCGCCCCTAAACCTACCCGTCACGTGAGTTTGGACAAATCGTATGAATTAGTACGAATTAGCACTTTTTAATCACTTGTACGAATTGGTCGAGAGATAGCGTAGCATTTTCAAGAGTTCGATATGTAAATAACCTCTGTTATGACTGGATAACCTCCTTGCATGTATAGCATGAATTCTAATGTTTATAATTTATTTTTATTTAATTTACATGAATTGAATGTATTTGCTTGTGTTTATTTAAATGTTTACATGTAAATATATAATTCCAATAAAAAATTGTATTATATATATATATATATATATATATACATTAATTTACATATTTATTTACATACATTTATTTTTTTAAAGATAGATTTTTAGCTGGGCTGTGAAACGATTAATAGCGATAAATCGCATTCATATAATATAATATAATTAATATAATATAATATAAATAACACATTTTTCTTAAACGTATAAATATATACATATTTATTTACATATATTTATTTTTTTAGATATATTTATTTTATATATACAATTAATCGTATCCAAATTATATAATGACCAATGACCAGCTAATTGTACATTATTCTTTAGTAATGTATGCGTTAAAAAACAAATGTTTATTAAAATTAGAAATATAAAAAAAAAATTATTTAGACGTGTGTAACACATTTTTCTTAAACGTATAAATATATACATATTTATTTACATATATTTATTTTTTTTAGATATATTTATTTTATATATACGATTAATCGCATCCAAATTATATAATGACCAATGAAACAGCTAATTGTACATTTATTCTTTACTAATGTATGGGTTAACAAACAAATGTTTATTAAAATTAGAAATATAAAAGAAAATTTATTTAGACGTGTCTAGATTCAATACTTTAAGCTTTAAATGGGAAGTTAAAGGCTGATTCTCTTTGTAAGTGTTCAAAGTGAGAGTCACTGACTGCTAAACCTCATTCAGAACACAATTGACTTATTTTGATTAAAGTTCAGGCCTTCAGAGGGAGTTGGGCCGATGAGATGTGTGTGTGTGTGTGTGTGTGTGTGCTGTCTGGCCTTCAGCTCGGCTCATTCTGCAGAGGAATGCTAATGCACACCGGGAACGGCGTTATCCCGATCTCAGCCTAATGATCTGAGCTGCTGTCCACATTCATTATAGATATGATTCTGAACACAGTTGTGATGTTGTTGAGATCACTTCTGAGAGGAGATGTAAAAGTGTCCATTGCTTTCCATGTACTTGCATTGCTATGTAGGAGAAACACTTGACAAAATTGTTCTTAAAGCGATACTCCACCCAAAAATGAAAATTCTGTCATCATTCACTCACCCTCAAGTTGTTGCAAACCTGTGCGAGTTTCTTCACTCTAAAAAATGCTAGGTTGTTTTAACCCAATTTTAAGTCAAATATGGAAATTTCTTACATTTTAGTTAAGAATAACCCAACGGCTGGGTTTGTCCACATTTGACCCAAAGTTGGGTTGAAACTTAGAGTGTTTCTTCTGCTGAACACAGAGACTTCCATAGTATTTTATTTTCAATGGTGCCAAAGTTGCAATCGTTCTTCAATATATCTTCCTCTGTGTTCAGCATAAGAAAGAAACTCAAAGAGTTTGCAACAACTTGAGAGTGAATAAATGATGACTTTTCATTTTGGGCTGGAGTATCCCTTTAATGCAAAATAGTAGTGCATTTTATGTATTGAAATTCAGATTTTTTTAAATTTCTTTATAGGTGAAAAACTTTCCTACAGAATTGAGCTTAAAGCAAAATAGTAGTTTTATTAATTAATTTGTTGTTTGTTTATGTACTTATTAGTATGAGGGGATAGTTAGAAGTCGTTTTTGCATTTAAATTTTTTATTGACATTTTCTGTCAATGTTTTTGCATTTATTCAAATTTTATTTAAAAAAATATTTATTTAATATTTATTTAAAATTCTATTTATGTACAGTACACTGTAAAAAAATATTGATGGTTTAACTTAAAAAAAAGGTTGCCTTAAAATTTTAAGTACATTGAACTGGAAAAAGTGAGTTAATACAATGAAGGAGATTAATTTAACCATCAGAAACTCAAAATTATATGTTATCTGAACTAAATAAATGATTTAAGTTGATTTGACACAAAAGAAAAAATGTTGTGATCACTGTACAAAAAATATTGTTGGTTTAACTTAAAAAAGTAAGTAACCTGGTTGCCTTAAAATTTGAAGTTGATTGAACTGGAAAAAGTGAGTTAATACAATGAAGGAGATTAATCTAACCATCAGAAACTCAAAATAATAAGTTATCTCAACTAAATAAATTATTATAAAGTTGATTTGACAAAAGAAAATATGTTGTGATAAGTCTTGAAAATATTTTTTACAGTGGTAGGCCTATTCATTTTTTAAATCAATTTGTAGTTATGTCATTTTCCCCTCATACAGGCCCTTTAATAATACTCTAATTTGTTTATTTACTTGCTTAGTATGGGGTACTAGTTAGCATCCATTTATTGTTTATTTGTTTTAGCATTTAATTTTTTATCTAGCCTTACATTTTTTTGTATCTTATTTGTATGTTTTTGCATTTATTTATTAGGGCCCAAGCCCTGAAAGGGCGAAGGCCCTATTGTTTTCCTTAGGATTATTATTATTATTATTATTATTATTATTATTATTTATACGACTATTCGGGCACTTTTGGGGCCCTTAACATGCTCAAAAACTCTTGAAACTTTGCACACGGGTCAGAACCCGCGGCCATCAGGGCCGGGCTGAAGATGGTACCCGGGCGTGGCAGGGGGGCTAGACAGCGCCCCCTGGAACGGGGTCCGAAAACTTGGTCCATAAATCAAACACGCTTGCATGTAATAATATGAAACTCGGTGCACATATAGATCTCATCGTTCATATATACCTCATACTATTACTTTTTACCCCAGCCCAACAGGAAGTCGGTTATTTAGGGTTGTTCATAAAACACTCGCAATGGAATTTGAAGTACTACTCCTAGAGAATTCAAACTCACGGCACGAAACTCGGTCAGCATGAAGTCAAGGCATTGACGATGAAAGTTTGCGAGGGGATTTTTGATATCTCGAACGGTTTGGCCATGGCGAGGAAACGAAATTATGGCGAGAAACGTGAAACAGGAAGTGTGTTATAACTTCAGCATACATTAACTGATCTTGATGAAACTTCAGCAGTATGTTCGCTGTAAGAGGACGATCACATGGATGTGACTATTGTGAGTCAGAGTTATAGCGCCACCAACTGGCAGCAGGAAGTGTGTCACTTTCAAAATGCTTTGAACTCACCCGTTTATTTTTACCCGATGTGCTTCAAACTTAATCTGTATAATGTAAATACATAGCAGATGAAGACCTGTGAATGGATTCTTGATATCTTTGATACTGTTGCCGTGGCAACGCATCAAACTTTAAAATTCTTTTTTTTATGATTTTGAGACTCTTAGCGGCTTTTGGGGCCCTTAACGGGTTTGAAAACTCTTGAAACTTTGCACACAGGTCAGATCCCACAGCCATCAGAGCCGGGCTGAAGATGGTACCTGGGTGTGGCAGGGGGGCTAGACAGCGCCCCCTGGAACGGGGTCCGAACACTTGGTCCATAAATCAAACACGCTTGTATGTAATAATATGAAACTCGGTACACATGTTGATCTCATCGTTTCATCTATACCTCACGCTCTTACTTTTTACCCCAGCCAAACAGGAAGTCGGCTATTGAGGTTTGTTTGTAAAACGCTCGCAATGGAATGTGCAATACTCCTCCTAGAGAATTCAAACACACGGCACGAAACTCGGTCAGCATGAAGTCAAGACATTGAGGATGAAAGTTTGCGAGGGGATTTTTGATATCTCGAACGGTTTGGCCGTGGCGAGGAAACAAAATTATGGCGAGAAACGTGAAACAGGAAGTGTGTTATAACTTCAGCATACATTAACTGATCTTGATGAAACTTCAGCAGTGTGTTCACTGTAAGAGGCTGATTACATGGATGTGACTATTGTGAGTCAAAGTTATAGCGCCACCAACTGGCAGCAGGAAGTGTGTCACTTTCAAAATGCTTTGATATCACCCTCTTATTTTTAACCGATTTGCTTCAAACTTCATCTGTATAATGTAAAAATACAGCAGATGTAGACCTGTGAATGGATTCTTGATATCTTTGATACTGTTGCTGAGGCAACAAATCAAACTTTAACATTCTTTTTTGATACTTTTGGGACTCTTAGCATGCTTGAAATTGCTTGAAACAGATAGATACAGATAGCTCGACAGATACATCACATTTATTAGCCAGTAGGCATGTGCAACTTTGGCAAAAGATTAAAGTAATGTCAAAAAAGTAAACAGTAAACACTAAAAGCCTCATATCTTCTAAAAATGTAATTATACATCATTTGTTTCTAAATTAAATTATACAAATATTATAATTAAACCAGTTTTTCCCTTTTTTCATTTAAGAATTATGTTTACGTTCAAAAACAGCCAGAATGGTTTTAAAATTCAGAAGAAGAAAAAATAATCTGAGTCATACGTAGTGCTATACTGCCCTCTTGTGTTCAATATCAGGTAGGCCTATTGTTTATATTCCCACCGGTTAATCAACGTTTGACTCCGCTGGGACTCGGGAACTTTTAAATCGCTTACTTAAAACCGAAAGTCAAAATACAGATATCCGCACAAGACATTAATGTTGTGGAGTAGAGCGAGCATTTTAAATAAATTCCTATTAAGTAGGATTGAACTAAACAGAATGAACGTTCACTCTGTTCTGCTGGTTCCTCGCTGTTGGCGCGCACAGTTATGAATGCTTGTGCAGCCATGAGTTTTAGTTTAATTTTAAAATTAGCGCAATTTCGGGATTTGTATTATTTGAATTTATTTTTAAAAAACACAATGTTGAGTTTTATTGTAACACTGTTTAATCGCGCCCACGGTTATATTTTGTATATTATATATAATTATAATGTATTTCTGTATAAAATAATACTACAATAAAAAACACATTTGTGACCGACCTGATCCAGCAAAATTAGTCACAGTGACCCAAATTTAAAAATTGAGATTTTGATATTAATGGAAAGAGGACACTGTAAGCTTTCAAATGATACCTTGGTCATACCTTGAATGGTTGTAACGATATACAGATTTGAATTCTGGTCGTCTGCCCTTTTTTTTCCAATTGAAAACCTAAGAAAATCGCTTTTAAAGTTTTTTTGCTCGTTTTTTTTTTTTTTTTTGATATCTTTCAAAATCCATAGCATTTTAAGGGATAAACTATTTATTTTATATAGCTTAATTTGACCAAATAGATTAACATATATAAATGCAATTTAACGAGGCTGAAACTCAACTTATTTTTAATTTTTTTGAAATAAATAATTAAAAAGTCACTTTTACAAAAATGTTCTAAAATCAGAAAGATTAAAGAGGAGTCAGAGAGAAATTCAGTTTTCATACGGATTAGCCCACATAAGCAGAGAGCAGTCTGTTTTCTTTCATTTTGAATGGTTGCGTTTAAAAGTAGACATTTCAATATGTCTGTGAGGATACCTTATACGCTGACTTTCGGTTCATGAGACAAGCTTCAGTTCACGTGCCGCGCGTCTCCGCGTCGTGATTAGGCCTAGCCTATTGTCTGCAATTTATTTCTTATTATTAAATCCTAGTAATTGGTTGATGAAACATTGATTTAAATTAAGATAATTATTTTAAAACGAAATTTACTTTAAAGAAAGGCTTTGTGCTTGCATGTTTAAGCTATGTGAAAGTTTTAGTGCTGCTTCCAGAGAACGGTCACGTTCGGATTGTTTTTCCTCATAAATGCGAACACGGAAAATAAAATAAAGATTTTATGTTCTGGAGAGAGTCAACCCTTCTTCATCGGGTGAGTATTACTTTTGGTTTGTGCAGTGTGGTTCACATAGGCCAATTTATTAAAATATTTAATTATCTGGGAATTGGATCTCCTCCATAATGCTGAAATTGCCCAATTTAAAAAAAAATTAGTAATAATTTAAGTTTTGTGGTGTAAGTCTACGTATTTTATAATGTTAACTTCAAATAATACTAATAGCCTAGTAATTTAAAGATGTTGTAGCTAGCATTGGGTCTGGACGTGAAGGATAACTTCGGGAGTTGAAGGGACGTGTCGGTGTCGTGATTCTGTCTTCTCACACCGCGACACAGGTTCGTGGATCTGAGTGTCGCGATCGTTACAGCCTTACATAGGCTATATTCTTCTTGCAGATAAATATACTCACGCAGTTTAGGTTAGAAGCCTCCAGTGAGTTCAACGTTTCAGGGGATACCAGGGAAATGCTCAGAGGTGACGAGGGGAGTTGAGAAGAGCAATGTTTATTTCAGCGAATTTAAAGCTTTGACAACTTTAATCGTTATTTAAATACCTTTACTCAATTATCTCGACTACGAAACCCTGTGAGATTATTTTTGAATGTCTGTTCTTTGAAATTAGCAAAAAAAAATTATTTTTTTCTTTTTTTTTTTTGTAATTTCATGGTTTTTCCACATAATCGGCCCATATCTTAAAATGGAAGGTTGCAACTTCCGACTCATTTCGCCAGAGCGGGTCACATTTGATTTTTATTTTTTAAACAATGTAATGTGTAACCTAAAAATAAACAGATTATTTGATAAATGGTATATTTAAATCTGCATATTGTAGCCTAATATCTGCAGGGCAGCCTAGTCTTAATAAATGTATGCTTCATTTTTCATTAGTAAATTTGATCAATAAATTCAATAATTTAGAATAATAAGACACTATAGGGCTGTTACCCTAGGTAAGGCTGATCAAATTAAATCGGTTACACAATAATGTTACGAGATTGGTTTAACAGGAGTCAATTAAAAATCGCTGTAAAGAACGATACTTTTAAACATAACCCTAAATCACCATAAGGTGTCGCCAGATGACCGTCTTAATGAACGAGTCATGGATTCAAAATGCTGAACCATTCAGTAATGAGAAAACACATTGCTTTGAGATGCGCGATGGGTCGCTGTGATCTTTGTTTAACTATTTTCTCTGCTGAAACAGAAAAAAGTCAATATTGCATCTAAAAAGTCAATATTGCATATAAAATGTAAGTGACTTGACTTGTGTGTGTGTGACTATGTTTGTTGTAGTGATAAGAGTTGCACCCTTGTTAAAGGCCTTGTGTTTTTGGATATATATCTTTCTTTCTTTTTTTTTTCTTTTTTTACAAAATATGCATATAACCCATATATTTTAGATTTATTATTTGCTTTAAATTAAATTAAGATTGTATTTTTGGTAATTGAACCTGAATGAATTTAAAAATGAATGTGCTATATTTCAGATCATATATTTGTTTTTCTTAAAATTTGAACTAACTTTATTCTCAGCTGAATTATAAATATTTTATTTCTGTATGAATTAAAAACACATTTGATTTTTCTTTTTTAATCAATGTAGAATGTGTAACTGAAATATAAACAGATTAGGGCTCTGTTCGAGGACAAGTAACTAAAACCAATGCGACATGATGAATGTTTGTTTCCCAAACCATCTCAGAGTAACAGCTTACTTTTCTTTCTTACTATATTCTTTCTTACTATAAACTGTGCTGTAGAGCTTGCATCAGTCAAAGCAGGGTTACATTTTGCATGTCGTGCACAATAAACCTAAAGGCACCAGGGTGGCGGTGCCACCGGCTTCATATATATATGTATATATACAGTATATATATATATATATATATATATATATATATATATAGCTGTGATCCGCGATGAAGGGCCAAAGCCAGTGGCATGGCCACCCTGCACTCTAAAAAATGATGTGTTGGATTTACTTAAAATATATATGCACCATTTTTGCATCATACTTTTTAAGTAATCCCAACTTGGAATAATTTTACTTAAAATTAACAAGAAAATCTTTGTTATATGTACTTAATTATTTGAGTTCACGCAACATTCTTTACTTAAAAATGTATGCATCACGTTACATATATTTTTAAGTAAAGAATGTCACGTGAACTCAAATATTTAAGTTTATTTTATGTAAAATTATACCAAGTTAAAAATTTACTTAATTAAATGATTACGGATTACTTAAAAAGTATGACGCAAAAATGGTGCATATATCTTTTAAGTAAATCCAACACAGTGCAGGCCATGTGAGATCAAAACAAATCTTAGTTCTGTTTACTTAACATTTAAGCTCATTTATATATAAAAAATAAGACAATTAAATCAGTTGAACAAACCATTTTAACTTATTTTAGATCTTCAGCTTACATGTCTTAAAATAAATTAAACATGCAAATCACACACAATAAAGCATTTCACTTTATTATTTATTTTTTACCCAAAACTTTTAAATTGCATCTTAAAATATATTAAAATAGAAAATAGTTGTTAAAATAATAATAATATTACAGTTTTTTCTTGGATCAAATAAATGAAGGCTTGGTGGGCAGAAGATATATAGGCTTATATATTTATTTTTTTCAAAAATCAATAAAAAACAATTAAATGTAACAAATTAGTCCATTATTAAATGCCTATAAATATAAAAATGTGTCTATTAATATCTATTAATTTAAACAAAACAGAAGTTAATTAATGACTTTTGTCCAGAGGTTTTGAACGAATCTCTTCAGTAACTACTGCAAAACAGTAGATCTACAATCTTTATTTGAAGCTAAACTTTTGTTTAAAGGGTATTTACTTATTTTGATAATAATTTTGAAGGTTTAATTTACTGAATGTCGCTGTCATTTAGGAATAATATTGTGCTAGAATCAAGATTGCCATTATTTAATGATAAATTGTGCACACGGAGCTGTAGGCAATGTGTTTTTGAATGTAATATTTATGTTAACGTTAACCCGCGCCCAAAGCCCCCTTCCCCACAATCCATGTATAGATAGAGAATATGGGAATTTGTAAATATGCAAGGTACATTTGTTTTATCCAAAAACAACTCGCTAATAAAGTAGGCCTATAATCTAGGCTATCCGTGGGGGAGAAAGCGCCGTCCGAATTGGTAACCGAACGCGTCAAACACGTCGCGTCTAGTTAGATGCTTGAATCTTCCGCAGCCCGCTCAAGTTCAAATTTTTCTACCGAGGAAGACTTTCGCGGCAAACGAGTCACCCAATTCGCGACGCCCGGCGCGAATGATGCGTCTTCGCGTCTTTGCATTGACTATGAATGTAATCTGCTATCGCAAGTAATTAAATTCACGTTCTGTGTGAACACACCATTAATGCATAAGCCAACATCATGGTCATATATTTTGAAAAAACACAATATACTCTTCAAATACTCGCGTGCAAAACACTTATTTCATTCATTAACATGTAGACTACAAACGTTTACATTCGTAAGTAACACGTTTCTAATTGTTGATGCACAATTTGTAGCAATTCTGAAATTCAGTTAAAAGTAAATTTCTTGACCAAAAATGCAATAAATGATAATGTGTAGGTACAAAAAATAAGCTTACCTCTTCTCAACGTCTTCACATGTGCTGTGAAATAAAATGGCTTAAAATTTTTGTCTGGATAGGCATCACGGGAAATTGCATATCACGTGGCTAATATAGTTACTTAAAATGATATGCTAGATTTACTTAATTTTGACGCAAGTTGACATGCCTTATGTATTTTTCATTTTATTTATACATACATTTAAGTGCACCTAGTAACTTATATTTTTGTGTTACACACACTATATATTTTAAGTAAACGTTGAAAAGTTATGAATACTTAATTTTTTATGTTTGATCCAATTACTTTTATAAGTAATGGTTGTTCAGCCAACGAATCGTTTTTTAGAGTGTGGTGCTTTTAGGTAACTAAGGAACCGGGGTTGCGGTGCCACCGGCTTGGGCCCTTCATCGCTGCTCGCAGCTATATTTTAAATTTCTATTCATGTAGGCCTGTTTATTTATTTTTTTTAATTTTTATTTTAATTTTGATGTATTTGCATTTATTTAAATCAGTTATTTAATCATTTATTTTTATCAATTTAAATGTTTTATTAAACGGGGAAAAAAATGGCACAAAACACTCTAATTGTGCTTAAAGCAATTTTAGTGCATTCCTGTATCCGGTGTGCCGGCGTGAAGCATCGCAGAGGAGAGACTCTGAATACTGATGACATTATTGCACAGAATCGGCTCCACTCCTCCATCTGCATTCACTCTCTCCTGCATTAGATACCGCACATATTGTCAATTAAAATACGATTAGCAGTAATGACAAAAGGTGTCCCTGTTTTGACTGGAGCAGGTGAAAAAGCGGATCGTTTAGGCAAACATGACGGATTAATTTTGGCAGGAGCTCTTGCACTCATGGGTTTGCATTCAACACACGCCGTATAACATAAAACCATATCTGTCATATTGTAAATAATGAGCCGTCTCTCACAGTGATCCCTGAAAACACCACACACTGGCCTTTCCAAGAGACAAACACATTACGGGAAATACAAGAACATCTTTGCTCACTCTTTACACTGAGGTGCAGGTGTGAGACTTGCTCGCTTCTTGCAGGGAATTTCTTTTTATATTTCTATAAATCACACATAGAAGCTCATGAAATAAAGGTTATTTGAGAGAACTACAAGATGGCACGCTGAGATGCCTCTAAGGCCAAACTCCTATAACTCAATCAATAAATCTTTACATGAGAAATGAAATGAACGACTAAAGACGGTTCCAGGATAACAAAAATGCTTTAGGATGTAACTTTTATTTTACACTCTTAGAAGAAAAGGTTCTATATAGAACCTTAAAAGGTTCTATCAGTGCTACGTATTTGGAACCCCTAAAAGGTTCTATACACTCTTAAAAAATGGGTTCTATATAGAACCCTGGGGTTCCATACTTGGCCAATAGAACCTTTTACCAAAAAAAAAAATGGTTCTATATAGAACCATTTTGCAGTTCCATATATAAAGCGGGGGATGGAACCATTCCAAAAAGATTTTTCCCAAAAAAAAAAAAAAGATTGGAAAAAGATTTTTTTTTCTTCATCATTACACTGTAAAAATGATGATCAATGACAACACGTTTTTACATTGCTTTAACTCATCGAAATAAGGTTTAGAAGAAGTTATAAAGCAATTTAAGTTGAAATGACTTGAAGTTGATTGTACTTAAAAAATTTAAGTCAGCACTTTTGTTTCCAGTTTAGAAACTATATATACTTTACTTCCTTATAGAAAAATATGATATGAGCTTTATTTGATTATATTTTTGATTATAAGAGAAAAGCCCTGATTATTCTTCTCTTCCGTCAACATTTCTCCACACTCTAAAAAATGCTGGGTTGTTTTAACCCAACTTTGGGTCAAATATGGACTAACCCAGCCGTTGGGTTAAATTTTTACATTACATTTTTAACCCAACATTTCGGGTTTGTCCATATTTGACCCAAAATTGGGTTAAAACAACCCAGCATTTTTTAGAGTGCACCTTCCACAACTCTGTGTGACCGCAGTAACTTTTAATGCATAATTCTGGAAAATCCCTTTCCCAATTTTTTTTTTTTTTTTTTAGTTATTCTCTTTTCAAAGACATGTGGCCCTAACTATGAGACAGCGTTGTAGTTTTCTAATGTTTTTAGTGCAAACTTGTATCGATTATGGGATGCTGACTGCTTTCCTCACTCTCCTTTAGGGCTTTGCTGAAATCTTGTGAACATTTGTAATGCTAATGATGTTTTCTTTAGCCCTGCAATGCAGTAAATGCGCTTATCTTCAGCCAGAGAGCTATATACGGTCACAGAACACGGCATGCCTTTCTCTCAACCAAGATCAGAACATTGTCTATCATAAAAGCACAAGTGTAGTTGACAATATGAGTTAGAAATGCAGTTTGTTTGACATGTTGATAGGATGCAGGACTCATCAAACTAGTGTTTTCCATGACGGCTAGATGCCGTTTCAGACGTATTCAGAGTTCGATCCATTTCAACATCTGGAGATCATTTGGTTCCTTCAGAGAGTTGTTTATCAGACTGAACACCATACATAGAGATCTTGTTTTCATGCAAAAAAAAAAAAAAAAAAAGAAGAAGAAGAAGAATGAAATTGCTGAAGGCAAAGAATTCTTCACATCTTGTTGGTCTGTTTTAGACATGTTTCTGTTTCAGGGTTTAAAACAGTTTGTGTAAAAAAGCCCATGTTCAGTTTTTGTTCACTTATTATAAAGGCTGTGCAGCTGTCATGTTGGTCATTGATTTGAATATGAGGGGGTGTGGTTTAATCTGAGTTCGCGCGAAAGCAGATTATATTTCTTCGGTTCGGATCCTGAGGGAAAGTTTAGGTCCTGCAATCTTACCTTTAAAGCAGTGAAATAAGATAGATTAACATCACTTTCTGCAGCGCCTTCACTTTGTGAACTGCAGAATAGGATATTTGTGCTCTTGATCGGCAGTGGACGATATTAAACTTTGCACTGAAGTTTCCATGGTGACGATTCCTGAATGTGCGTCATTGAAGATTGTGAGTTACATTTATATTATTATTTAATGGTCACTTATTCACTGTTTGCCTTTATGTACGGCTGCTACATTATATTTTATGTTAAATGAGAGTGCAGTTACCTGATTGTGGGAAATATTATGTTAATAGTGACAGATGTGATCATCCATTATATAGAGCTGTAATGTTTCAGCATTTCTGTCGTGTTAATTGCACATCTATACAGTTTATGTTGCTGATTACATTATTTGTTTATTGTAGAACCACGTTTGAGAGTCATACATCAGCGAGATAAATATTCAGTAACATCTTAGATTATACACTGGAATTTATCGTCGCTGAGGATTTACCATACTTCAGGGCCTGAGACTGCATCTCAACATCAACGTCACAAAGCCTTTTGGACACTTTAAAGAACTGTAGAGACCACACGGACTGTTCCAATCTTTGTTTCACTGCCTAATCACAGGACCAACTGTCATCTGTATCCTTGAATCTGTTGAAACAACTCATTGTTTATTTCTGTTTATTATTTTGTGTAGGCCTACGTTTTATTTTCATATGTACATTTTCTTTACATTTGAATACCTTTTGATGGTGAATATGTACACAGTGTATTTTATTGTTCAACAATATTCAGAGTAAAAGGTACAATTTAGTTCAACTGCTTTATCTTCATTACTCTCATAGTCATTGGACATCGAAAGGTGGTGATCGACCCTCTGAAACGATTAGCATCGTAAAAGTAATTAGCGCAGTACAGTTCCATTTGTACATTTAATGGTCCTTCGAGCCGGAGGCTTTAACCGTTTCAGCGATGATGTCCAGACCCAGAGAGGGAATGATAGAAGATGAGGTGGTTCGGCCACGCAGAATCACTCGCCAGCCTTTGTATCTTCAGGACTATGAGGTCAGTCATCCTCAGAGGCAACTCACATTTGCAGATGAGCAGGTTAATACAGTAATTAATGCTGATGTTCTCTCATGTATTCGTGAAATGAGAGAGGAGAGCAAGCAGCTGCGGCAGGATGTTAGACGCATCTCAGATATAATCGCTAGTTCTCCTGTGTTAGCTCCACTACAGGTTTCATCACCTTCACGACAATCACTTAGCGTAGAAGAGGGGGTATCTTCTACAGCGATGGCTACAAGTATGCTGGCCTCACATCAGGATGATCGAAATCCAGGTCAATCTGAGCATGTGCCATTGGTGCCTCTCAGGGATGATTCTCTGCACGCACGTCGTGATGGTCATCAAGATCTTATTGAAGACCTTACTAATCGTCTAAAGGAAGTAAGTGGACTGAATGGTAGCCAATTACACTCAGGCCAGTCAACACCTCAGTATACTGAACCTCCTCATAATGTGAATGACTTACCGCAACATGTTCCTGATCGAGCTGCTTATGTTCGTGACCAGCAGCAGAGTCAGTCCAATCCGCCTTATTGGCAGTACGATGATACCATGTTGTTGCAGCCCAATTCGCCAAACCCCCCCCCTCGAGTTTTCAGTCGTTCTCCTGCAGAGGCACATGCTTGTCATTCGCATTCAGAGTATCGGCCCATTCGAAATCTTCAGGATCCATACTATGGGGGCCGAGTGCACACTTTGCAAGAAACTGCCTTAGCTGACCGTTCTAGTCTTCAATTTCAACGTGATCCTAGAACTGAACACTATCATAGCAACGGACGGCTGTATTCGCCTGATCGTTCATATCCAATTTTGGATCAAGATCTTAACCGTCCCTTGTACCCGCTGCCAGTGCAATATCGTGGGCCTACACCAACAATCCCAAATTTCATTCATGATGATCCACGGGAATTCGCCAGACTTAAGCTCGCTTTAGACAATGTACTGCCCGCCGACGCTTCTGAATCTTTTAAGTTTCAAATACTAATGGATCATTTGAAATTGGAAGATGCTTTACTTGTCGCAGATTCTTACAGTCACAGTCGTTCTCCCTTTAGTGACACTATGCGAGCCCTAACGGACATGTATGGTCAACCGCATCAGCTGGCATTGCAGCGGATCACTACTTTGATGGATGGACCCACAATAAAGAGTGGTGATGTGAAGGCATTCAAAGGATTCGCTCTTCGTGTGCGGGCATTAGTGGGAATGTTGAATCAGTTGGGTAGCCCAGGTTGGACCGAGTTGAAGTGCGGTTCTCATGTATCCCGCCTCTTAGCTAAGTTACCATATGACCTAAGAGCCAACTTTAAGAGATTTGTTAACCCTCTTCAGACTCCGATTCCTACTCTGCTTGACTTGGCTGATTGGCTTGAATATGAGGTTCGAGTGCAGGTGGATGGAACCCAGTACGGTACTTACCCTGATTATGAGAAGCATGGCCCCCGCAAAGATAAGAAGCATGGTTTCTCACCTCGAAAGCTGACTACTGTTCTGCATGGAGGAGAGCATAAGGGAGAGTCAGTAGATAACTCAAACACAGGGTCAGTGTTCTCAGATAGGATGCAGGAGAAGCCTAAGAAATATTGTCCGTTTTGCAATACCATCCAGCATTACATGAATCAGTGCTCAAACTTTAAGCTCTTGACTAAGGAGCAGGTTGAGAATTGGATCAAAACTGGCCGTAGATGCTGGAGATGTGGCCGAAATCATCAGACCTCAAAGTGTACGTTGAAAGCGAAGTGCAAGAAATGTGATAGGAAACATCTTGAAGTTCTCCATGATGTTAATGCCAGCTCAGATTCAGGTGGGAAAGACAACAGCAGACAGTCAGAGAGCACAGGTCCCATGAGCTCCACTTCCCAGACCTTGTATCTGGACCGTCCCACAAGCGGAAAGCAAGTGTTACTTAAACTGAGTCGAGTTGTGATTCAGAATGGAGACAAGTCGTTAGAGACCTACGCGGTACTGGACGATGGCTCCGAGCGAACGATTCTGCTCCATGAGGCTGCTCAACGTTTAGGTCTTCAAGGTACAGTTGAAGATCTAGCCCTTCGTACTGTGAGGCATGAGGTTCACACCATACGAGGAAGTTCGGTGTCCTTCTCTATAGCTCCAGCTTCGCAACCAGACAGATCATTCCAAATTCATGGAGCTTTTACAGCCAAGGACCTAGGTCTTGTTCAGCATACTTACCCCATTACTGACCTGCAGCGAAAGTATCGCTATCTTAGAGATCTGCCCTTGGACGAAATCAACCAAGCACAACCATTAGTGCTTATCGGTTCAGACTATCCACATTTGATCACACCTGTAGAGCCAGTGATATTGGGACCCAAAGGAGGACCAGCCGCTGTGCATACAAGGCTTGGGTGGACATTGCAAGGTCCATCAAGGTTCTTTCGTCCTCGCCTTCAGCCGCAAGAATGTCTCTTTGTTTCTTGTGTGACACCTGATTCTGAGCTTTTTAACCAGGTTGAAAGACTTTGGAAACTGGACATTTTACCTTATCGATCAGATAAGGTAGTCACACGCTCGCGTCAAGATTCAGAAGCCCTCCGTATTCTGGAAGAAAAGACCATTAGGATTAATGTGGATGGAGTCAACCGATATGCTACACCATTACTCTGGAAAGAGTCACTTCCCCCATTGAATGCGCCAAAGGAAGCTGTCCTGGCTCTTCTATGTAGTACGGAGAGACGGTTGTCCAGAGAGCCACAAAGGGCAGTCACTTATGATGCTGAAATCCAGAAGTTGCTGCAGGCAGGCTATGTCACCCCGCTATCATCCAAGGAGTGTGAATTGAGTCCTCATTCGTGGTACATACCACATCATATGGTCCATCATAATGGGAAGGATCGTATCGTATTCAATTGCTCCTTCGAGTTCCAAGGCCAGTCTCTGAATGAGTATCTCTTACCCGGGCCTACTCTCGGTGCAAGCTTGTTGGGAGTTCTCCTCCGTTTCAGGGAACACCCTGTAGCTGTTTGCAGTGATGTGCGGGGCATGTTTCATCAAGTCCGCCTCCTTGATGAAGACAAGCCATTCCTCAGATTTCTGTGGCGTAATGGCAATACTGCTGAGCCTCCAACAATCTATCAGTGGGAAGTTTTGCCCTTTGGAACCACTTGTAGCCCCTGTTGCGCTACATTTGCCCTTCAGTCGCAAGTAAGGAACTACCTTGAACCAACAGATGATGTGCTTCAAACTGTTGAACACAGTTTCTATGTAGACAACTGTCTAAAGAGTGTACCAACCGAAGAACAGGCCAAGAAACTAGTACACAGACTACAGCATCAACTAATGGAGGGTGGATTCGAGTTGCGTCAGTGGGCCAGTAATGTTCCTACAGTCATTAAACACATTCCGTCTGAGCTAAAATCAAAGAGCAGTGAGATCTGGATTAACCAAGAAACAGCCAATCCTCAAGAGCGAACCCTCGGACTGATATGGCACTGCAAATCTGATACTTTGGCATACAAACCATACCAGAAAGAGGAAGGTGAAACCACCATGCGTAAGATCTATCGCACACTTGCAAAGCAATACGATCCCCTTGGGTATCTGATCCCTTTCACCACAAGGGCTAAGATCATTGTGCAATTGCTCTGGGGCAAGAAACGAGGCTGGGATGACCCTTGCCTCCCTGCTGAATTACTGGGTGCTTGGCAACAGTGGGAGAATGAGCTCCATCAGTTATCAGAGATCTCTCAGCCCAGATGTTACAGCTCCAACAGTCAGGATGCAATCAAAAGTCGCAGCATTCATGTATTCTGCGATGCGTCTGAGAGAGCCTATGGCTCTGTTGCCTACTTGAGGACTGAAGACGATCAGAACAACATCACGGTAGCCTTTTTGGCCGCAAGATCCAGAGTCGCTCCAAAGAAGCAGCTCTCAATCGCACGCTTAGAACTTTGTGCTGCAATGACAGGAGCACAGCTGGGTGCTGTTTTGAAGAAAGAGCTGACTTTAGACATCCACAACTTTGTGTATTGGTCAGATTCTACCACAGTCCTCGCGTGGCTGCAATCTGATTCTTGCAGGTACAAAGTATTTGTCGGAGTTAGAGTCTGTGAAATACAAGAGTTGTCTGACCCAGAATCCTGGCGGTATGTCGATTCTTCGAATAATCCTGCTGATGACATCACACGAGGTTTGGCACTGACTCAACTGGCTCAAGACACTCGCTGGAGCCAGGGTCCAGCCTTCTTGATGCAACCCAGCTGCAATTGGCCAAAGGCACCCGAGGGTCAAATCCTTGACGATAGTCAAGAGCTCAAGAAACCTGTATTCAGTGGGTTGCTTAAAGAGACTGCAATACCTGCCATTCCAGATTCCCATCAGTTCAATAGTTATCAAGAGCTTCTAGAAGCCACAGTGCAGTCCCTGCATGGGGCGGCTGGCAGTAAAGAACCACCAGATGCAGATGGATTTCATGATGCAGAATTGACTCTTCTGAGGCATTGTCAAATGCAAGACTTCCCTGAAGAATTTACCTCGCTTAAGGAAGGAAAGACTCTCTCAACCAGCAGTCGGCTGGTAGGACTTACACCTGAGTATGACAAAGATTCCAATCTGATTAGAGTGGGTGGTAGACTTAGAAGATGTGACAGCCTGGCCAAAGAAGTTCTACATCCTGTGGTTTTATCCCCGACTCATCCAGTGGTGAAACTCCTCATTAAGCACTATGACGCCAAACTACTTCACCCTGGACCTGGACGGGTGTTTGCCGAGCTACGGCGAAAGTTTTGGATTCTAAGAGGGAGAGAGGCAGTTAAGAAACATCAGCGTAGCTGCCCTGAGTGCCAGAAGTGGAGGGGTCGACCAGAAATTCCAAGGATGGCAGACATTCCACCTTCCAGCCTTAGGTTATTCAAACCTCCCTTTTATTCCACTGGGGTTGATTGCTTTGGTCCCTTTACAATTAAAGTAGGCCGTCGTACAGAGAAAAGGTGGGGTATCCTCTATAAATGTCTCACCACTCGAGCGGTTCACCTCGATCTACTGGATCATATGGACACTGATTCATTCTTGATGTCCCTTAGACGCTTTATTTCACGTAGGGGAAAGCCATACGAGCTTCTATCTGATCAGGGAACCAATTTCAGAGGGGGGAGTCGTGAATTGGAAGAAGTCTTCAGTCAAATACAACCCACTCTCAGAGAAACACTCTCCAAAGAACAGATCAGGTTCCGTTTTAATCCTCCCAGTGCTCCTCACTTTGGGGGATCCTGGGAAAGAGAAGTGAGGTCTGTGAAAACAGCCCTACGGACCACACTGGGTGCTCAGGTTGTCACTGAAGAGGTATTGAGGACGGTCTTAGTAGAGATTGAAGGAATTTTAAATTCAAGACCTTTGGGTTATGTCTCCAGTGATGTGGCCGACCCAGATCCTGTGACTCCGAATTCATTGCTGATGGGGCGGCCTGACTCCTCGTTACCTCAAGTGGTCTATCCTGAGTCTGACCTGCTCAGTCGGAAGAGGTGGAGACACAGCCAGATTCTCAGTGATCACTTCTGGAAGCATTTCGTGCATGATTTTCTGCCTACTTTACAGACACGTCAGAAATGGAATCAAGAGAGAGAGAACATTACAGTTGGAACTGTAGTCCTTATAGCTGATGAGCAATTACCGAGAGCGCTCTGGCGAGTGGGTACTGTTTCCTCCATCATTCCTAGCTCTGATGGTAGAGTTAGAACTGCTGTTGTTAAAGTGAAAGATCATACTTACACCCGACCAGTTGCTCGATTGATTAGATTACCCGCTTTACCGCAGGGCTCAGATGATATGCAGTAGTAGATTTTACTACAGACAAATTTGTCTACCAAATTTGGGGGCGGCTGTAAAAAAGCCCATGTTCAGTTTTTGTTCACTTATTATAAAGGCTGTGCAGCTGTCATGTTGGTCATTGATTTGAATATGAGGGGGTGTGGTTTAATCTGAGTTCGCGCGAAAGCAGATTATATTTCTTCGGTTCGGATCCTGAGGGAAAGTTTAGGTCCTGCAATCTTACCTTTAAAGCAGTGAAATAAGATAGATTAACATCACTTTCTGCAGCGCCTTCACTTTGTGAACTGCAGAATAGGATATTTGTGCTCTTGATCGGCAGTGGACGATATTAAACTTTGCACTGAAGTTTCCATGGTGACGATTCCTGAATGTGCGTCATTGAAGATTGTGAGTTACATTTATATTATTATTTAATGGTCACTTATTCACTGTTTGCCTTTATGTACGGCTGCTACATTATATTTTATGTTAAATGAGAGTGCAGTTACCTGATTGTGGGAAATATTATGTTAATAGTGACAGATGTGATCATCCATTATATAGAGCTGTAATGTTTCAGCATTTCTGTCGTGTTAATTGCACATCTATACAGTTTATGTTGCTGATTACATTATTTGTTTATTGTAGAACCACGTTTGAGAGTCATACATCAGCGAGATAAATATTCAGTAACATCTTAGATTATACACTGGAATTTATCGTCGCTGAGGATTTACCATACTTCAGGGCCTGAGACTGCATCTCAACATCAACGTCACAAAGCCTTTTGGACACTTTAAAGAACTGTAGAGACCACACGGACTGTTCCAATCTTTGTTTCACTGCCTAATCACAGGACCAACTGTCATCTGTATCCTTGAATCTGTTGAAACAACTCATTGTTTATTTCTGTTTATTATTTTGTGTAGGCCTACGTTTTATTTTCATATGTACATTTTCTTTACATTTGAATACCTTTTGATGGTGAATATGTACACAGTGTATTTTATTGTTCAACAATATTCAGAGTAAAAGGTACAATTTAGTTCAACTGCTTTATCTTCATTACTCTCATAGTCATTGGACATCGAAAGGTGGTGATCGACCCTCTGAAACGATTAGCATCGTAAAAGTAATTAGCGCAGTACAGTTCCATTTGTACAGTTTGAGTGTATTTTTCATTTAGGCTAGGCTAGGCTAATGTGTTGCACGTACACCATTACAGAAAGCATCAAAGGTACACATTTAGAAACTATAACCTCAATTTTCCTCCTCAGATAAACAAGAAAGCATGAAAATAAAGATGGAAGGAAGATATGATTCAGGTAAATTTATATTTCGCTGTAGGCTGTTCTCCAAAGCTGATGCAGTGCAGAAAGTGAAGGTAAAGTCAAGTTGTGTGTTTTGAACTGTCATCGCCAGCCACTACTGGAACCAGAGCAATATATAATTCATATGTTTTCCCGGCTTTACTGGTTTAATATATTCTGAATCGGCGGGTCACGTGACCTCGGGGCGAAACGTTGTGCCAAACTCTTATCGCGAGCGAAGATTGCTGCATAATTCATATTCATCGTCGTAATGAATTCTCCCTTTAAGCCCAAGAGTAAAAGCTAATTTTACAGCAGCTGTGTGTGTGTGTGTGTGAGACACTCGGGAGAAAATGGCGTCATGACGGGACGAACGTGCTAAAGTTTGAAAGTCATTGCGGTTGTTAAATTGCCACTTTCTTCAATTATTCTCAAGAGAACAACTCTGGGAAGGTCAGTCAAGTCTCATTAATAGTCAATATAACTTGCCAATGTGAAAAAGCGTCAAATTAATTATTTATGTGTTTTACTTATTTATTTGTTGTTAAAAAACACATTGGGAATTCCCCATGTCATGATAGCATCGGGGAATTAGCCCTGTATTGTGTTGTTGAAGCTGCTGTAGTACTCCTGACGAATGAAAGTGTTGATTTCGGTGACCCCAAACTCTGGAAGTGAAGTGTACATCGAGATTTAATCTAATAGCGAACTTTACTACTTCCCCTTCACTAAAGGATGTGTGTTGTGTCTGTCTGTGCATGGGTGTGTGAGTAGTCTCTCTCAATTCAATTCAATTCAATGTAGCTTTATTAGCATGACTGTGTAACACAATGTTGCCAAAGCATCAACATATTATATATAAATAATAGAACAAACACACAGAACATGTATGTATAGATCATGTCATATAGATCATGTCATATGTAGCATGGTAAATAAATAAACACAGTATATATTAATAAATGAACAAATACAATTAGCTGTCTCTGGCGTTGTGAAATAGCTAACAGTAACACATATTTAGCCGCTAGTGCATCTCTCTCTCTCTCTCTCTCTCTCTCTCTCTCTCTCTCTCTCTCTCTCTCTCTCTCTCTCTCTCTCTCTCTCTCTGTCTGTCTGTCTGTTCAGGTGAGTAGGTTTGTCTCTGTCTGTGTGTGTGTGTGTGTGTGTGTGTGTGTGTGCATGCGTCACCAGGGCTTAAACTGGGCCGTATAATGATACTCTCTCTCTCTCAGATGTGTTTCGGCCCACTCTCCGTTCCAGTGAAATCACAAAATAAAATGCAACCACAATCCTCCCCCGTCTGTTATACACACACACTGATGTGCTTATGTGTCTGGGGACGACACAGGTCATGCCATATCTTATTTTTGGTGCTAATATAAATATTAGATGATGAAAAACTTAAGCTAAGCAAAAACGAGAGGACTGAAATAATAAATAACTAAAACTGAAAAAAAAAAAAATGACATGCAAATAAAAGCGAATTCAAAATATGAATGAATACTAAGATACCGATGTGGCGTAGTTTACATGAGCTGTAGCTCTTCTACGTCTGTAACATCAGAAGAAAACTCGTGTTTATATGAAACTCTTCTAATATTGACTTTGGTTAGGAGGACACAGGACTCTTTCTCTTATTCTGCGTATTATCAACTGTTTAACCACAAATCATCCGACAGGGAAGGAGTTTCTGTTTAATTAGATAATTAGATGATAATTCATGTCCTGCTTATGAGTAGTGTGTGTCGTCCTGTAAATGACATCGGCAAACACTTTTAAACATGCAAATATAAAAGTAAAAGTTACTTTAGTACATCAAGTTAAACTAAATGAAAATGAGAAATGTTGCCAATGGCAAGTAGCTGAAATAAAATACACACAAACTCATTTCAGTCATTTTATTTTACGTAACTAAAATGCTTTTTTATGGTTATAGATTTATTTAAAGGAGTAGTTTACTTTAAAAAAAAAAAACTTTTGCTGATAATTTACTCGCCCCCATGTCATCCAAGATGTCCATGTCGTTCTTTCTTCAGTCGAAAAGAAATGAAGGTTTTTGATAAACAATCCAGGATTTTCTCCATATAATGGACTTCAATGGGGACCAAACGGTTCAAGGTCCAAATGAGAGTTTCAGTGCAGCTTTTTCTTTCTTTCTTTCTTTCTTTCTTTCTTTCTTTCTTTCTTTCTTTCTTTCTTTCTTTCTTTCTTTCTTTCTTTCTTTCTTATTTGTCTCAAACAATCAACATGGATACACAACAACAAAACAATAATTAAAACCACAAAGTAAAACACAACCACCAAAAAATAAATATGTACATATAAATAATAGTAATAATAATAATACGAAAAAAAAAATAAATAAATAAAAATAAATTTGTTAGAGAAGGAGCAGGCAGAAGCAATTAGCTTATATAAACCTGCCCCTCTTTAACAAAAAATAATAATATTACCAAACAAATAGAAACGGGCACACAACTTGACCTTCAAAGGGCTTTAAACGACACCAGACGACGAATAAGGGTCTTATCAAGCGAAACGAGCGGCCATTTCAAAAATAAATAACAAAGTTTAAGTTTTATAAGAGCAAGGCGAGCATTTGTGCTTATAAAACTTAAACTTTGTTATTTATTTTTGAAATGAGGGATCATTTCGCTAGATAAGACCCTTATTCACCGTCTGGTGTCGTTTAAAGCCCTTTGAAGCTGCACTGAAACTCTCATTTGGACCTTGAACCGTTTGGTCCCCATTGAAGTCCATTATATGGAGAAAATCCTGGATTTCCAATATTTCTTTTCGACTGAAGAAAGAAAGACATGGACATCTTGGATGACATGGGGGTGAGTAAACTATCAGCAAAAGTTTTTTAAAGTGAACTACTCCTTTTAGTGACCTTGATCAGTTGTCAATGCAATATTTTAGTTTGTTGTTTATCGTATTTAAGTTTTTCATCTAATATTTATGCTTTATTTCACCTTTCCGTCAATAAAGAAAATGGCTTTTACTTTTAGCCACCAATAACAACATTGATTTATATGAGGGAAAACTACTGGGGATCTGTTTTGCTGTACGGACATGAGTAAAACCTCATCATAACTTTTGCTTCAACATTTCCAAAACTTTGTTTATTCCCAGGTCTACATGAAAGAGCTCATATTTTCAGTGCGGTCTCAGACTTTTTGTATTCCCATCCCTCTAGTCATATTTCACCCACGGACACATTACACAACATTACACAGTCAAACAGTGAAAGTCAACGTCGAGTTTACTCTCCATCGCTCGCGGCGGAAAGCAAGACTCGTGCAACCTGATATAGTCTCTCTCTCTCTCTCTCTCTCTCTCTCTCTCTCTCTCTCTCTCTCTCTCGCTGAAGATGGAGCACTTCATCTTCCTCTAGGGAAATGTGAACTTACTTGACCCTGTTTACTAATTAAATTGACTTATATGTTTTAAGCTTGGCAATATATTATACATTTGGTATAAATGTGCACTAACAGAAGATTAATATCTTTAGATAAAGCATTTTTCATGGAGATGGTTTTTGGATTATACACTTGGGCTCCTTACGGACAGCACATACGTTCACTTTACAAAACACTCCTACACATCTTATTATAAAATCTCAAGCCTATTGAATAATTCATGAGTTGTTGAGAATTAAAGAAAGACCCAGTTCTTCTCTATATGAGTGTCAGTGTTTCTGAACTCCTGAAACGCCTCCATTGTAGTCTCGAGTTTCTCCCGGGAACGAACACGTCACAATATTCCTCATTATAATAATTCATGCGTAGAATAAAGGGGCGGGGCCTGGTTGAGTTAGTTATTAGTGTGTTAAATTGGAGGTTTTGGGAAGGGGCGGGACTTTCCTAAACACACTCAAAGCGCGCGACCAATCACAACACACTGATCCAGCCGACCAATCAGAGCACAGTGTGCTTTAAGAAGGAGGAGACAGGAAGTAAACAGAGCGTTACTGACAGACTGGGAAGAGAGGAGCCGCAACAATGGAGAATATGAGGAGAATAATCTATTCTAGTAGAGCCTGAAAACAATATGGCCTCCTTAAAAACTGTTTACTAAATTATTTTTAGTGTCTAAAGATGGCCAGACAACAATATCCATATTGCGTTTTGCATTAAGTCCACTTTCTTTTCCACTGAAGAAAGAAAGATGGGACTGGGGCGAGTAAATTTATCAGGAAATTTTCATTTTGAGGTGAACTAATCCTTAAAGTCAGAAACAACTGTTTACTAAGATACTCTCAGAGACAGGCATTTTTTGACATCATTTTGTGTGGATGTGTCTTAGTGCAAGATGACGTGAAAAGGGCTCATTTCAGGATTTACTTGCTTCTTTCTGTGTTTGCACACTAAACTTCTCAGCGCGAATTGAGTTCTCTTTTTGCGTCGTCTTGCTCTTTAAATAATCAAATTGGCGAGACTTAACCTTTCATGACATTTCCGTCAATCGTCCCGAGCGTCGTTCGTGTTTCTTCAGATTCATGTTCTCACAACATTGCATTTTCAGAAGAATTCATAAAAATGTTATCGACCAACTGGCGACTGACACCGGTTTCAACCAGTGGCGTAGCCACGAGGGGGCCTGGGTGGGCCTAGGCCCCCTCATTTACATGTCCGGTCCCCTCAGATTTCTGATTGCTTAAAAAAAAAAAAAGGTTGTTTTATTAGGATTGATAGATTGACCAATCAAAATGCTGCGCGGTAAAATGCAGCTTATTTTCAAACTTGATTTGTTTATATAACGTGTTTCGCGTAGCGTACGCTGTCATCTTCATCTTTGCGTGAGAGTTAATATGCCGTGACAATGGCAAGCGCTCAAACTACAATATTACACTTTTTTTAAAAAGCACGGAAAGATCAACTTGATATACAGTATATATAAATAATGTTGCCCCCTCATTTAAAGACGGGACCCCCAAAAATAAAATTGGTTTCAACACTGATTTTTACTCTGATTTGGTGCTTAGCGAGTGTTCATTTTATTTATTTTTTTATTATTTTATTTGATGTTTATTTTTCTATTATTTTATTTGATTTTTATAGTTATAACTTTGTTGAAATAAATTGAGTGTGAAATATGTGATATTTGTATTTCACAGCATTTCAAATCAGTTCATTTGAGTTATTATGCTATACTTTACACTGTAAAAAAATATTTTCAAGATTTGTTATCACAACATTTTTTATTTTGTCAAATCACCTTTATAATAATTTATTTAGTTGAGAACTTATTATTTTGAGTTTCTGATGATTAAATTAATCCCCTTCATTGTATTAACTCACTTTTTCCAGTTCAATCAACTTACAATTTTATGGCAACCAGGTTACTCACTTTTTTAAGTTAAACCAACAATATTTTTTTTACAGTGTAGTAATCACAACATTTTTTTCTTTTGTCAAATCAACTTAAATAATTTATTTAGTTCAGATAACATATAATTTTGAGTTTCTGATGATTAAATTAATCCCCTTCATTGTATTAACTCACTTTTTCCAGTTCAATGAACTTAAAATTTTAAGGCAACCAGGTTACTTACTTTTTTAAGTTAAACCAACAATTTTTTTTACAGTATAGAAGGCAGATCACTCTCAGATAGCCAACAAATCATAATTAATATTCTTTTTTAAACTAGTTTTTGTTACGCTGCTAGTGCTGTTGCAAGAAGGATAAGGCTGTGGATCCATGTGCAGCACACGCTTTATTTACAAACTAGACAACATACTGGACTCAGGAGCATGAACAACCAACACCGCCGTTAACAGTTCACATAAAACAAGAACTCACAAAGACAGGGTAGAAACACAGGGCTTAAATAATGAGGGACAAACAAGCTAAACCAGATAACGAGGGGGGCGTGAGAAATAATAAACACCTGGGATAATTAATAGACAGGGAACAACTGATAACAAAATAACAAGACACAAAACCCACATTATAACAGTTTTCATGTATCGGTCCTTTTAGTGGTTCCATCACTGGATTATTTTATGGATTTAGTTTAAATTCATTGTTAATTTTATGTATTTGGACGCATATATTTTATCACCTATAGAAAGAAATGAAATAGCCTGCGAGCTATCCATCGAAACTTTCTTTGAGGGTGTAATAAATTATAAATGACTAAGGAACGGCATTGACCTTTGCAGCTTTAACTGCTCACTTAAAGTCAACAACGTGTCGCAAAACAAGAACATCATGACCACAATTTACACTTTAAGAAAGAAAAACTATGAAAGTTCACAGGAATTTACATCCCTTCGTCTTATAGTGGCGTCCACAAGTCTGAGACTACAATTTTATACTCTTTTAGATGCCTATTGTTAATATTTCGGCAGGGAAAAGCAATGCACTGCTATTGAGATGAATGAATGCTAAAGGAAAGCTGCTCTCTCCAGGTGAAATGTGTCACATTACAGATTGCAAATGGGTTTTCTTGTTCATTTTAATGATTTTTTTTTTTTTCGATGTGTGAAACAAGACAACTAAATCTGGATTGCATTTAGCATTATTTAAGTCTTCCGTGAAATGCTGAAATAACAATCAGGGGACAAATGGAAGAAAAATAGCAACAAAATGCCTTCATTTGTGTAACATTATGTATGTGTGTGATGAATTTCCCCACCGAGAGTATGAACTTCTAGCTTTAATCCTTGATTAGGCCTCCGGGGTGATTAATTTCGGCCGGTCTCACGGCCAGTCTTCCCATCTAGATGCAAGAGAGGTAAAGTGGGGCTAAAATACCAATGTGATCAATCAGGCCCCGGTGCAAAGCAAACACACCGCCGGGTTTAAGTGATGGGGTCGACTCGGAGAAGATGTTAATAAAGACGGAGAAGAGAGAGCGGCTGGATGCCAGAGATTTTCTGTCAAGAGCAGCGCTGGTAAGATTTATCTCTCTACACGCTTAATAAGCTGATGTTTCTGCCGAGCATGCGGGTATCTGTTGCTTTAATTGGCATGATGGCATTCATATTTCTATTTTATATCTTTGTTCCCTGTGTAAACTGGTCTTGGATGTTTGCCTTTTGTTTTAAGGCAAGACACTGCAGGTAAAACCTTTTTTTCTTCTTCATTTTACTTCCATAATTCTTCTAACCCAATTAAGTCCGACTAGTAAAAGGAAAACATCCAAAATAAACATTCAAGTTATATTTACTTTATGTATTTGCATATTTAGTAGCACTTGCACACACACACCACACCAAACAGTTTTTTTCCTAAATATATATCATTTGCATGATTTATGTGTTTTTTTTTTCAGGCTGTATTTTCTGATATATGGAGTGATAAAAAGGAGAAATCCACTGTAAAAACCTTTAACTCTAAAACGTCAAAAAAACCATACGAATTTTGAGCCTGGTTTAATCCACTGTTCAGATTTTATAAAATGCTGCTTAATTATTAATGTGTAATTTGCACATTTAAACAACATGTACTGTATTTAACTAGGGAGAATACTATAGTATACGCTATAGTATACTATAAAAATATTATATACTATATAATATTATATAATATATAATATATATTAGATAATATAGTATACTATACCCACCCCTAAACCTACCCAGCTCCACCCCCTGATCCCTAACCCCACCCCTAAACCTACCCAGCTCCACCCTCTGATCCCTAACCCCACCCCTAAACCTACCCAGCTCCACCCTCTGATTCCTAACCCCACCCCTAAACCTACCCAGCTCCACCCCCTGATCCCTAACCCCACCCCTAAACCTACCCAGCTCCACCCCCTGATCCCTAACCCCACCCCTAAACCTACCCAGCTCCACCCCCTGATCCCTAACCCCACCCCTAAACCTACCCAGCTCCACCCCCTGATCCCTAACCCCACCCCTAAACCTACCCAGCTCCACCCCCTGATCCCTAACCCCACCCCTAAACCTACCTAGCTCCACCTCCTGATTCCTGACCCCACCCCTAAACCTACCCAGCTCCACCCCCTGATCCCTAACCCCACCCCTAAACCTACCCAACTCCACCCCCTGATCCCTAACCCCACCCCTAAACCTACCTAGCTCCACCTCCTGATTCCTGACCCCACCCCTAAACCTACCCAGCTCCACCCCCTGATCCCTAACCCCACCCCTAAACCTACCCAACTCCACCCCCTGATCCCTAACCCCACCCCTAAACCTACCCAGCTCCACCCCCTGATCCCTAACCCCACCCAACTCCACCCCTCAGATCTGGATCCGACTCCTCCCACTTTTCACATACCTAATCCTACCCAGCTCCACCCCCTGATCCCTAACCCCACCCCTAAACCTACCCAACTCCACCCCCTGATCCCTAACCCCACCCCTAAACCTACCCAGCTCCACCCCCTGATCCCTAACCCCACCCAACTCCACCCCTCAGATCTGGATCCGACTCCTCCCACCTTTCACATACTTAATCCTACCGAACTCCACCCCCTGAGCCCTAACCCCACCCCTAAACCTACCCAACTCCACCCCCTGATCCCTAACCCCACCCCTAAACCTACCCAACTCCACCCCCTGATCCCTAACCCCACCCTTAAACCTACCCAACTCCACCCCCTGATCCCTAACCCCACCCCTAAACCTACCCAACTCCACCCCTCAGATCCGACTCCGCCCCCTGGAATCTCGTGTACTGCAATGAGGTGCTACTGAAAAAAGTGGAGTCTCCCTTTAATGTGGCCAATAAATAAACATTTTGAGTATTTGCATGAGGTACATGAGGATGTTGGTATCTGCATAATTTGGTGCTAGAAGCCTTTACTAATATTATAATCCCAAAATAAATTCTAGAATGTGTCTTTTTAAACCGAGACGTACGTGAGATTAAAGTGCTTGTGTGCTGTGACCTCTCTGTTCTCAGATCGGGCTTCTTCCATCAGAAGACGAGCCGTTCGGTTTGAGTACGTCTCCACAACTCTCTGATCCAGACTGAATCCCTCTGAAGGTTTGCATAAATCCGGCTTCCGCTCTCGGTCCTCCAGTGATTGGTCACAGAGTTCCTCTTCAGTTTTCCTCAGCTGTACCGAGCTTTAATTTGGAGCATCCGTCAGGTTATGTTGATTTAAAACACAAGTTTCCTCACGCTGATTAATAATAGCTACACTCTACATAAAAAAGTGAAATTTACAGCACAGAAAGGCAGCTTGTCAGAGCTTTACTGTAAAAAACATAGTAGACTGAACTCAACTCATACATCATAATGAGGTGTCAAACCTATTGAATAATTAATAAGTTGTTGAGAACTAGTTAAAGATGACCTATTATTCTTTTTGTTCGTTTTTTCTAGTGTGTAATGTTGCTGTTTGAGCATGAAAAAACTCACAGTTCTTCTCTATATGAGTGTCACTGAAACGCCTCCATTGTAGTCTGGAGTTTCTCCCGGGAACGAACACGTCACAATATTGCTCATTATAATAATTCATGCGCAGAATAAAGGGGCGGGGCCTGGTTGAGTTAGTTAGTAGTGAGTTAAACTGGAAAGGGGCGGGGCTTTCCCAAACACACTCGAAGCGCTCGACCAATCACAGCACACTGATCCAGCCGACCAATCAGAGCACAGTGTGCTTTCAGAAGGAGGAGACAGGAAGTAAACAGAGCGATACTGACAGACTGGGAAGAGAGGAGCCGCAACAATGGAGAATATGAGGAGAATAATCAATTCTAGTAGAGCCTGAAACTACATCAAGAGTTTGTAAAAGGGCATTTAAAGTAAAAGCAGGGTGAGAAAGCATGGAGGTGACACAAGCATGCTTTTAAATAATTTGGGCTCTTTGTGGTTTTCAAAAGGTACTGGTTTAGGCTTAAACAAACCAATGTCGCACGAGTGTCTGTCGTCTCACGCTAGGTAATTATCTGTAGATCAACTTCTGTTGGTTCTCAGTAGGGAGTGTCGTGTTTGCAGTAATCAGTAAGTAAGCACCAATTAGTGAATTTAAATAAAATACAGTAAAAGCTAGCTAACCCCCAAAGAGTAACCGTAAAACAGCGACGTTAGCGCTTCACTTGAGCTCTTGTACCTAAACAGCTGTATGGCGCCGTCTAAAAGCAATAAACCATGACAAAGTAGTGTTCCCTCGAGTCTGACGGAAAAACACATCAGTTCGTTCTCTACATTAATAACGCTGAGCGGTTCCTTCTCAAATTCGCTGTGTGCTTTTGTTTTTGAGGTGAGTGTATAGCACTATCATGGCTATCATATTAAAGTGGATTTGTTTTAGAAAGTGCTCTGTGTGACGACTATGGAAGCTTGTTTCCGCCACTGAATAAAAAAATAAAGTAAATAATTGCGACTTTTTATCTCACAATTCTGACTTTTTTTCTCACAATTGCGAGATATAAAGTCAGAATTGCGAGATATAAAGTCAGAATTGCGTGATATAAAGTCAGAATTGCGAGATATAAAGTCAGAATTGCGAGATATAAAGTCAGAATTGCGTGATATAAAGTCAGAATTGCGAGATATAAAGTCAGAATTGTGAGATATAGTCAGAATTGCGAGATATGAAGTCAGAATTGCGAGATATGAAGTCAGAATTGCGAGATATGAAGTCAGAATTGCGAGATATAAAGTCAGAATTGCGAGATATAAAGTCAGAATTGCGAGATATAAAGTTAGAATTGCGAGATATAAAGTCAGAATTGCGAGATATAAAGTTAGAATTGCGAGATATAAAGTCAGAATTGCGAGATATAAAGTCAGAATTGCGAGATATAAAGTCAGAATTGCAAGATATAAAGTCAGAATTGCAAGATATAAAGTCAGAATTGTGAGATATAAAGTCAGAATTGCGAGATATGAAGTCAGAATTGCGAGATATAAAGTCAGAATTGTGAGATATAAAGTCAGAATTGCGAGATATGAAGTCAGAATTGCAAGATATGAAGTCAGAATTGCGAGATATAAAGTCAGAATTGCGAGATATAAAGTCAGAATTGCAAGATATGAAGTCAGAATTGCGAGATATAAAGTCAGAATTGTGAGATATAAAGTCAGAATTGCGAGATATGAAGTCAGAATTGCAAGATATAAAGTCAGAATTGCGAGATATAAAGTCAGAATTGCGAGATATAAAGTCAGAATTGCGAGATATAAAGTTAGAATTGCGAGATATAAAGTCAGAATTGCGAGATATAAAGTTAGAATTGCGAGATATAAAGTTAGAATTGCGAGATATAAAGTCAGAATTGCGAGATATAAAGTTAGAATTGCGAGATATAAAGTTAGAATTGCGAGATATAAAGTCAGAATTGCGAGATATAAAGTTAGAATTGCGAGATATAAAGTCAGAATTGCGAGATATAAAGTCAGAATTGCGAGATATAAAGTCAGAATTGTGAGATATAAAGTCAGAATTGCGAGATATGAAGTCAGAATTGCGAGATATTAAGTCAGAATTGTGAGATATAAAGTCAGAATTGCGAGATATAAAGTCAGAATTGCAAGATATGAAGTCAGAATTGCGAGATATAAAGTCAGAATTGTGAGATATAAAGTCAGAATTGCGAGATATGAAGTCAGAATTGCGAGATATAAAGTCAGAATTGCAAGATATGAAGTCAGAATTGCGAGATATAAAGTCAGAATTGCGAGATATAAAGTCAGAATTGCGAGATATAAAGTTAGAATTGCGAGATATAAAGTCAGAATTGCGAGATATGAAGTCAGAATTGCGAGATATAAAGTCAGAATTGCAAGATATGAAGTCAGAATTGCGAGATATAAAGTCAGAATTGCGAGATATAAAGTCAGAATTGCGAGATATAAAGTTAGAATTGCGAGATATAAAGTCAGAATTGCAAGATATGAAGTCAGAATTGCGAGATATAAAGTCAGAATTGCAAGATATGAAGTCAGAATTGCGAGATATAAAGTCAGAATTGCGAGATATAAAGTCAGAATTGCGAGATATAAAGTTAGAATTGCGAGATATAAAGTCAGAATTGCAAGATATGAAGTCAGAATTGCGAGATATAAAGTCAGAATTGCGAGATATAAAGTCGCAATTGCGTGTTATAAAGTCAGAAATGCGAGATATAAAGTCGCAATTGCGTGTTATAAAGTCAGAAATGCATGATATAAAGTCAGAATTGTGAGATTTAAACTATTCTGAGGGGGAAAAAAAGTTAGTCTATTTTCCCCCTTAGAATTGGCCTAATATGTCGCAATTGCGAGTTTATATCTCACAATTCTGAGAAAAGATGTCAGAATTTCGACATAAACTCGCAATTATGTGTTATAAAGTCAGAATTGCGAGATACAAACTCGCAATTGTGAGAAAAAAAGTAAGAATTGTGAGATAAAAAGTCAGAATTGCGAGATATAAAGTCAGAATTGCGAGATATAAAGTCAGAATTGCGAGATATAAAGTCGCAATTGCGTGTTATAAAGTCAGAAATGCGAGATAAAAAGTCAGAATTGCGAGATATAAAGTCGCAATTGCGTGTTATAAAGTCAGAAATGCGAGATAAAAAGTCAGAATTGCGAGATATAAAGTCGCAATTGCGTGTTATAAAGTCAGAAATGCATGATATAAAGTCAGAATTGTGAGATTTAAACTATTCTGAGGGGGAAAAAAAGTTAGTCTTTTTTTCCCCTTAGAATTGGCCTAATATGTCGCAATTGCGAGTTTATATCTCACAATTCTGAGAAAAGATGTCAGAATTTCGACATATAAACTCGCAATTATGTGTTATAAAGTCAGAATTGCGAGATATAAACTCGCAATTGTGAGAAAAAAAGTCAGAATTGTGAAATAAAAAGTCACAATTATTTATTATATTTTTTTATTCATTGGCGGAAACAAGCTTCCATAGTGACGTGTGGTCCATCTAAAGCTGTTCTCGCGATAACTTGTAGCTGTTTTAGCTTTATGTGGTAGCTTAGCATGCTAAATCCCGCTGCTATGATCAAGATAAGATAAAAGGACTGTCCCTTTAATCAATGTTTTATTAACAAGTTTCGGGAGGATCACGTTCTAATGATCAAACAATCAAGTCAGCCAGCTGTCAGCAATCAGTAATCAACTGGTTCACTCAATCAGCACAAGTAAAGCCAATAAAAACACACAGTTGACTCACCCTTATTCCTCGACTGTTCTCAGCATCCCTCCACCACCCCATCTCCTCACACTTGCCTAATTATCTTCCTAAACAGAGATACGGGGGGAGGACTCTGGGTTCGGGCCCAATTTCCGAGCTCGGAGCCCTCCCCCCGGACAGCACGCCAAATACGCATAACCATTTTTTTATTCTCTGATCATTAGTGAGTGTGAACTCGTGAAATCATGTTTAGATTGTTACCATGGTCTAAAATTACTCATACCTTGATATTTTGGTCATGCTTCTTCAAGCACTTCCTGTTGTTAAAGTTGATCTTCCTGTTTCCCAACAGTCTCTGTGTGCGTCTTTCCTTTGTTTATCAGCTGTTTTCCCCTGGAGTCTGGAAGTGTTTTCCTCTTGTGTCTGGATCTCTCATTAGTCGTTTGTGTGGAAATCGCGAGCGATTGAGAAGAACAGGCAGGTCAAAGGTGAACGCAACTGGACCTGATTTCCTCTTTCATTGTTTACAGCCGAAATGAGAATGGCTTTTAAGAGCGAGGCGCTTGAGAATGTGAAATGAATGGTGCCGACGAAGCGCCAAAAGCTCAATGGGTTTTTAGGGGAGATTGCGAAAAAGCCCACGAGACGCGAACAATGTGAACATGCACTGGATGATTGCTCCCCATATACGAGAACAAAGCTGAATCACAGAACCTAATTGAAAGTGTTGTATCTCTTTTCAAGGCAATGAAGCAGCTGATTAGAAAGATAATTGAGTTGGGAGACTAGATCTGGCAGGGGACTTTAGCACTAGTCTTGCATTTGGCAATATCGTAAACCGTGGCGCTGGCATGACGCAAAAACAGATTGCATGAGAGGGCTTCATTAGGGACTCGTGTCCTTTAGCCTGTGTGTATTTGCATACTCTTCCCAAGCTGAAAGCACGTTCATGCCGTCTCGCTGTGATCCGACACATGGTCCTTTGTGTCAAAGGAGTGTGCTCGATAAAGCATATTCTAAGATCTTTGGAAACTTTAATTAATTTCTAACATCCTTCGAGAGTGTGGGAAGTCAAGCGTCGGGTAATGAGGTGCTTTGTGCATCCTTCCATCCACATAACATGGTTTATTTACAGTTTAATTAGTTATGGATGATTATTTCTGATACGGGGTTTAAAAAAAATGGAGTTGTGACATTTTATCTCACAATTTAGACTTTTTTTCTCAGAATTGCGAGATACAAATGGGGTTGTAAGATATAAACGTGCTGTTGTGAGGAATGAAGTTAGATGAAAAGTCACAATTACCTTTTTTTTAATCTGTGGACAAGAAAAAAAACTGAATTTTGACATGTAAACTAATCATTCTAAGCAAAAAGTCAGAATTGTGTGATATTGAACTCTAAATTCGGAGAAAAAAAAGTCAAAATTCTAGTCATCTTCCTATAAAGAAATTCTGAGGTGTTCAGAATTCGGTGAGTGAGTGATTCAGTGAGTTAGTGATTCAGTGAGTGATTGATTCAGTGAGTGTGTTACTGAGTGATTCAGTGACTGAGTGATTCAGTGAGTGAATGAGTGATTCAGTGAGTGAGTAATTAGGTGAGTGAGTGATTCAGTGAGTGATTCAGTGATTGAGTGATTCAGTGAGTGAGTGAGAGTGATTCAGTGAGTGATTCAGTGAATGAGTGATTCAGTGAGTGAGAAATTAGGTGAGTGAATGATTCAGTGAGTGAGGGATTCAGTGAGCGAGAGATTCAGTGAGGGATTCATTGAGTGAGGGATTGAGGGATTCAGTGAGTGAGAGATTAAGTGAGGGATTCATTGAGTGAGGGATTGAGTGATTCAGTGAGTTAGTGATTCAGTGACTGAGTGATTGAGTGACTGAGTGATTCAATGAGTGAATGAGGGATTCAGTGAGTGAGTAATTAGGTGAGTGAGTGATTCAGTGAGTGATTCAGTGATTGAGTGATTCAGTGAGTGAGTGAGTGAGAGTGAGTGAGTGAGTGAGAGTGATTCAGTGAATGAGTGATTCAGTGAGTGAGAAATTAGGTGAGTGAATGATTCAGTGAGTGAGGGATTCAGTGAGTGAGAGATTCAGTGAGGGATTCATTGAGTGAGGGATTGAGGGATTCAGTGAGTAAGAGATTAAGTGAGGGATTCATTGAGTGAGGGATTGAGTGATTCAGTGAGTTAGTGATTCAGTGACTGAGTGATTGAGTGACTGAGTGATTCAATGAGTGAATGAGTGATTCAGTGAGTGAGTAATTTAGTTAGTGATAAAGTGAGTGCGTAATTTGGTGATTGAGTGATTGAGTGAGTGAGAGTGATTCAGTGAGTGAGTGAGTGAGTGAGTGAGTGAGTGAATGATTCAGTGAGTGAGTAATTAGTTGAGTGAGTTATTCAGTGAGTGAGTGATACAGTGAGTGAGTGATTCAGTGAGGGATTAATTGAGTGAGGGATTGAGTGATTCAGTGAGTGAGTGAGTGAGTGATTCATTGAGTGATTCAGTGAGTGAGGGATTCAGTGAGTGAGTGAGTGAGAGTGATTCAGTGAGTGAGTGAGTGATTCAGTGAGTGACTAATTAGGTGAGTGAGTGATTCAGTGAGTGAGAGATTCAGTGAGGGATTCATTGAGTGATTCAGTGAGTGAGTGATTCATTAAGATCAAGAATGCAAGATGCAAACTCAGAATGGAAAGATATAAACTCGAAGGGAGGATAAGTGAGATAAAGTGGCAGGAACAATATACAGAATTGATGTGATGTAAACTCAGAATTATTCTTAGAATTATTTGCAATTCTAAAAGAAAAAGTCAGAATTGCAAGACATTAACACCCTATTACAAGTTTATACTCCCAGTTGTGAGAAATAAACACAGTTGTGAGGAAAAAGTCACAATTACAGAAACAAGCTTCTATAATTAGTTATTCTTTTTCACACTAATAACAGTTTTCTCACTATAGCTGGAAGCGAATGACCTTTCACTTCAAAGAAATCAAACCTATTGCAATCTGTAAATATTAGTCACAATACATGGAATTATGCTAATAATCTGCACACAAACTCCCCAGTGTGAAATACTAATGCAGAAGTATTGTATCAGGAAATGATGTGAGGTTCTGGCTGTGTTTCAGAGACCATCAGATCAGAATCATCAGGGTGCGCGAGGAAACCAGAGGCATTCGGAGGTCCTGTTTTTCTCATGCATTGAATGTGAGTGTATGCCATGCTGGGTTAGAAATCCCACACCACACAGGGTTCCTGTGTGGTGTGGGATTTCTAACCCAGCATGGCTGGATCTGGGCCAAACCCGTCCAGAGAAGAAGGACAGAAGACAAATTCCACAACAGATATAAATAGAGCATTTATTGTATCCCCACTGCCAGGTCTCAGACAATAGGCCCTCATCAGAGTCTCTTATTTGACCTCTGACCTCTGTTTCCAGCCCTGAACTACACCAGAGACCTCGTCAGACGACATGCTGGGGTTTCTATTTGTGATTCGCTGATCATGGGAAATGGTTTTTGTTAGCTTATTTATTTAACCGTTGATGTTTGGGCAAATCTCATGAAAACAGGTTCACCTCAAACGTATCTATCTATCGATTTATCCATCAACGGACTCACTCACTTACTGAATCACTCACTTACTTACTTACTTACTGAATCACTCACTGAATCAGTCACTCACTGAATCACTCACTCACTGATTCACTAACTCACTCACTGAATCACTTGCTCACTCTCTGAATCACTCACTCACTGAATCGTTCACTCACTCACTGACCAAATCACTCACTCACTCACTCACTGAATCAGTCACTCACTGAATCACTCACTCACTGACTCACTCACTCACTCACTGAATCACTCACTGAATCACTTGCTCACTCACTGAATCACTCACTCACTGAATCATTCACTCACTCACTGAATCGCTCACTCACTTACTGAATCACTCACTGAATCAGTCACTCACTCAATCACTCACTCACTTACTGAATCACTCACTCACTCACTCACTGAATCACTCACCAAATCACTTGCACACTCACTCACTGAATCACTCACTCACTCACTCACTGAATCATTCACTCACTCACTCACTTACTGATACACTCACTCACTGAATCACTCACTCACTGAATCACTTGCTCACTCACTCACTGAATCACTTGCTCACTTACTGAGTCACTCACTGAATCAGTCACTCACTGAATCACTCACACACTTACTGAATCAGTCACTCACTCACTCACTGAATCACTCACTTCTCGGAAGGAGGGGCTTCATAGAGACAGGAAGTAAACAGAGCGTTACTGACAGACTGGGAAGAGAGGAGCCGCAACAATGGAGAATATGACGAAAATAATCAACATTCAAGCAGAAAAACCTGTTTTAGTAGAGCCTAAAACACATGAAGACTCATTCCAAGGGAGACAATATGTAGTGAGTAATGTAGACGGCAACAAGCGGAGGTGTGTGGGACGAACTACATTTGTTGCCAAAAGTCACTCAAGCACTGTTTCTTTGTAATTGTACTCTGACAGATCCTTGGCTATCAGGAAACTGCAGAGCTCGAGTCGAGGCCCCTGACTGGCTGAGGCCCCGCTAATCCATGCATTGCTTTCTGGTGGATGGAGCCGGTGTGTGTGTGTGTGTGTGTGTGTGTGGTATGATGCAGTTTAAGCATGACCTTTCACATAGATGGACATTTATAGCAGGGTGTTGTTGGTTTTCTGTAGGAAGGTTTGGACCTCTTCTAGGCTGCATGTTTTGTTTGTGAAGGGGTTTAGATCGTGATAAGAGTAGTTTCAGGAAAAGCATCTCAATTTGTGACAGCGCTTTTAAGATAAATCCTCTTCTGGAGACGTCAGTCCTGGCTGAATGCAGAAATATAGTCCGACTTTAGATTAAGATACAAAATATGATGGATTACAGTGTGCATTCATCAGATACTATGTCCTTTAGCTGTAGCCTACCAGTCTTGAATTAGAAACAACCTTCTCTCTCTCTCTCTCTCTCTCTCTCTCTCTGTGTGTGTGTGTGTGTGTGTGTGTGAAACAAGTCATTTATGTTTCTTATAGTCACTAAGAGCCTTTAAGAGAGTTATGGGAAAGCTTCTCTTAGTCGACATTGACAGCCCTTTTAGTTCCCCACAGATAGAGACCGGGTTAGTTTTATTTCTATAATATATTTCTGAGGTCAGGTTTAAGTCCGTATGGACACAAATCTTAATATCTGGAATGTAAAAAAGTTACTTAACATTCATGCTTTTATTTCCCACAGAAAGAGAGAAAGAAAAAAGATGACCTTTTGTACCAAAAAGGGCTGTAAACAATTCATGAAAAAGTAAAAATGTACCAAATAACACATAAAATTCATCCTTTTGGCAACAGAAATAGAAAACATTTAAAAATAGCTGTGCATAAAAAATGTGACAACTTGCCCCAAACCTCCAACTTTTGACCTGAAAACACACTGTTGTTGACTCCTGGCGTTATTGCGTTAAATTTAAACATTTAGCCCAGGTAAAAAAGACGTCCAATTAAGTGTATTAAAAATGTTTTACATTATATTTGTATTGTACTAAAAACATATTTAAGTAGATTTTTAATACACTTAATTGTACATCTTTTTCACCTGGGACGTCATGTATTCTATAAATCTTCTTTTTTTTTCAGAGTTTGATACGCATATAATCAGACTTCAAGTCAAGGATAACACCCTTTTTTCTAAAATCGCAATTAAAAAATAAATAAATTGCACAGATACTAATTTAAGGCAATTTTGAAGGTGTTTAAAAGCAACATACACGTTATAATTGGCCCTTTGCCTGATGATGTCACAGTTACTGAGACAACTAGCCCCGGTCTCCTATAATAATAATAATATTTAATACAATAACCACATAATTATCCAGAAAACAAACATCTAACATTTAATAAACACTAAATCAACTAAACTGTGGAAAATATAGCCTACAGCACAATTTAATATTTAATGCCCTTTTTTTACATTTATACATTTTATAGGCAATATTTACAGGGAGTTTTGATAACATGTAAGTCAGTTATTTCTCACTTAATATATACAAACGTTATGTACATCAGTGGCACCAAGAATTATTTAATGTGTGAATGACATTGCATTAGGAAAAACAATCAAACCAGGTGGCGTGTTTTAAAGAAATATAGCTTAGTTGGGTTTTAAATGATAAAACAATTGATGACTTCATACTTAACCCAGTTAATTAAAACACATAGAGTGTTTCTTCAGGTATGGGCACGTATAATTCCATGTATAAATCTTAATGGAACAAGGGAATGGACCATTTAGCTTGAGATTCATATTCGTAAATTAATATATCTGTCAGCTCGAGAATCCAATATTTTATTAAATATGATGTTATATAATATTTGACATGCAAGACATGATGAATGGTTTCCAAGACTGTGATGAGCGAAGAAACACTTAATTGCTTAAAAAAAAAAGAAAAGGTAAAAGTATTTAGCAGATTCCACTCGGTTTGTTGTCATTCACACATTTAAACGTGTCCGAACACGAGTCTCTCAGGTCGGGTCGGGTCAGGTCAGGTGTGCTGCGTCGTCACGCAAACGATTTTCTTAATAGACTTCCTAAAGTCCCTGTTGAAAATCGTGTAAATGATGGGATTGACCGAGCTGTTACAGTATCCGATCCAGAAGAAGAGTTTGAACAGCGCGACGGGCGGCTCGCATCTCTCCCCGCAGATGGCCTGGAGACTGTAGGTGAAGAAGAACGGGAACCAGCAGAGGACAAACACCCCCATCACCACAGCCAGCACGAAGGTGAAGCGCTTCTCTCGCATCTGAGCCACTTTGGTTTTGGACACCACGGCGAGCTGTTTGCTGCTCTGCTCCTGATGGGAAGCCCAGGAGATCCTGCAAGCCCTCTGCGCGCCACCGCAGCGCGCGCCGTCCACCTTGCGCTTGGAGAAGCGCGAGCTCTTGTGTTTGCTGTCCGAAGTCGCGCTCTCCTCCAGATCGATATCGTCCAACTCCTCCTGCCCCTGGTTGCTGTCGGAGCTGTTGGTGCTCGGAGACTCCTTCTCGAACTTGGCTTTACGCACGAAGCACGTCTCGGATTGCGAAGGCTGCCTCTCCAACCCGTTCTTCGCCACGAATACGGTGGACGAGCGCTGTTTGGCGACGCGGTATATTTTACAGTACACCGTGATCATGATGAACCCCGGCGCGAAAAACGACACGACGCACGAGGAGAGGATGTACCAGGTCTCGTCGTTGATTAAACACTCCGTCTCGTTGTGTTTGGTCATGATGAGGGGTGGGAATGAGATGACGGCTGAAATGACCCACACCACCGCGATCATCGTCTTAATGCGCTTTGGTGTCCTCTTTAAGTTGTAGCTCACCGCTTTGGTGACGGACCAGTACCTATCCAAGCTGATGGCGCACAGGTGCACGATGGAGGATGTGCAGAACAGCACATCCAGAGCCAGGTAAAACGCGCACCAGGTGCTGCCGAAGTACCAGTGTCCCATGACCTCGTTGGCGAGTGAAAACGGGATCACGAGGGTGGCCACGAGGATGTCCGCGCACGCGAGCGACACGAGGAAGAGGTTCTGTGGCGCGCGGAGCGCGCGGCTGGTCAGAACCGCGACGATAACCAACACGTTCCCGACGATGGTGAGCAGGATGATGATGGAGACCACGAGGATGATGAACGCGGCGGCCGTGTCCGTGTACGGCCATGGTTTTGAGGTGATGTTTTCCGTTGCATTGGACTGAGTCACATCCATGCTGAGTCCATCTTTCTCACAGTCAGGTTAGTGTTTCCAGTTAGGTGGTGTCACCAGTGCACTGATGTAATGACGCGGGAAAAACTTGAGCTGTCAGTGCGCTCTGCGGACGCGATCGTCTCATGCTTGCGAGGTTAAAGCTGCTCATCGCGCGCGCAAAGACTTTTTTTTAAAAAAAATCCCTGTCCGGTTTCGACACGGAGAAGAAATATAATTCCAGAGTAGCTGCGCGCGTTCTGCCGGGCACGCTCCAGAGACGCGCACGCGAGTTCTACACACACACGCGCTCCACACCGGACTGAGTGTTCAGATGTGTGAGCTCGAGCTGGAGCTAATCACGTGACGTCATGCTGGAGTCCAACCCATCGCTGAACACACACACACTCAGACACATTCAAACGCATAGACACATACTCAAACAAACACGCACACACACTCATACACACACTAACCCTAACACAGATAGACACTCACACACAGTAGGTTAACCCTAAAGCACGCACACACACACACACACACGCATTCCTCTGGCCAAGTTTCACAGCTTACTTTTCTCCAAATTCTCCATCATAAATCCCATTTTTTTTAATGCGTTTCTCAACGAATTTCAACAATATTTCGTTTCGCTCACTGTTTACTTCTGAAATATAATTTATTTATTTTGGTTCAGTCTTCTCACCCGCTGGCTGTTGATGCTGCTCTTTCTCTGAACCTATTGCATTAATATTTCTTCTTTCATTTATAATTAAACACACACACACACACACACACATAGAGAGAGAGAGAGTGATAATGTTTTATAAATCTTTGTCTCAGTTTCCAGCATAACCTCTTCCTCGGCACTGTTGTCTTTGATTGTCCCGTGTGAATTTATATTTGTTTGAGTTTTGATTTCTGGGTCCTTTCATGAAACTGCTGCCGTTTGTGTGTAAAAATAACTTTAGCAAGAAATCGCTTATGCAGCGTTTACACAAAACCCAGTGCTTTTCATTGATTTTCATGTTTTTCCCTTTCTCTTTCAGCACAAGGAAGACTTTTTTTCTGATAAAAGCAGAATATGATCTAATTAGTTTATGTAATACTGTTAAAAATAGGCCTACATCAGTTTTTGCAGTTTATTGAGCTACTCTATTTAGAAATATCAGCATTATTCTCGATCTAAGAAGCACCAAGTTTCATGACTTTCAGCACAACAATTGTAATGTCAAGTGAAACTGTCTGAAGGCAAATTTATACTTTATCATTAATTAAATTGTATTAATTTTAAGATGGCAGTGCAACGTATTAAAGGAGTAGTTTACTTTAAAAACAAAAAACGTTTGCTGATAATTTACTCGCCCCCATGTCATCCAAGATGTCCATATCTTTCTTTCTTCAGTCGAAAATAAATGAAGGTTTTTGATGAAAACATTCCAGGATTTTCTCCATATAATGGACTTCAATGGGGACCAAACGAGAGTTTCAGTGCAAACTGTTCAAAGGGCTTTA
>NC_142777.1:38077128-38162128 GCF_988280905.1 Pimephales promelas
GGGTCGAAATTTTGAGTTTCGATATCTCAGCTCTGGAAGGGTCTAGAACCTCCATTTTTGCACTCAGGTCAAAGTCTTGTGGCCCTCTATCATAATCCAGAGTTTTGAGAAGATTGGAGAAACTAAATTTTTCGCCCAAAAACGGAAAAAAACGAAAGGGGTAACACTGTCGTTTTTTTTTCGGGTCGAAATTTTGAATTTTGATATCTCAGCTCTGGAAGGGTCTAGAGCCTCCATTTTTGCACTCAGGTCAAAGTCTCACAGCCCTCTATCATAATCCAGAGTTTTGAGAAGATTTGAGAAACTTAATTTTTCGCCCAAAAACGGAAAAAACGAAAGGGGTAACACTGTCGTTTTTTTTTCGGGTCGAAATTTTGAGTTTCGATATCTCAGCTCTGGAAGGGTCTAGAGCCTCCATTTTTGCACTCAGGTCAAAGTCTCGTGGCCCTCTATCAGAATCCAGAGTTTTGAGAAGATTGGAGAAACTCAATTTTTCGCCCAAAAACTGAAAAAAACGAAAGGGGTAACACTGTCGTTTTTTTTTCGGGTCGAAATTTTGAATTTTGATATCTCAGCTCTGGAAGGGTCTAGAGCCTCCATTTTTGCACTCAGGTCAAAGTCCCACGACCCTCTATCATAATCCAGAGTTTTGAGAAGATTGGAGAAACTCAATTTTTCGCCCAAAAACGGAAAAAAACGAAAGGGGTAACACTGTCGTTTTTTTTTCGGGTCGAAATTTTGAATTTTGATATCTCAGCTCTGGAAGGGTCTAGAGCCTCCATTTTTGCACTCAGGTCAAAGTCCCACAGCCCTCTATCAGAATCCAGAGTTTTGAGAAGATTGGAGAAACTCAATTTTTCGCCCAAAAACTGAAAAAAACGAAAGGGGTAACACTGTCGTTTTTTTTTCGGGTCGAAATTTTGAATTTTGATATCTCAGCTCTGGAAGGGTCTAGAGCCTCCATTTTTGCATTCAGGTCAAAGTCCCACAGCCCTCTATCATAATCCAGAGTTTTGAGAAGATTTGAGAAACTTAATTTTTCGCCCAAAAACGGAAAAAAACAAAAGGGGTAACACTGTCGTTTTTTCTTCGGGTCGAAATTTTGAGTTTCGATATCTCAGCTCTGGAAGGGTCTAGAGCCTCCATTTTTGCACTCAGGTCAAAGTCTCACAGCCCTCTATCATAATCCAGAGTTTTGAGAAGATTTGAGAAACTTAATTTTTCGCCCAAAAACGGAAAAAAACGAAAGGGGTAACACTGTCGTTTTTTTTTCGGGTCGAAATTTTGAGTTTCGATATCTCAGCTCTGGAAGGGTCTAGAACCTCCATTTTTGCACTCAGGTCAAAGTCTCGTGGCCCTCTATCAGAATCCAGAGTTTTGAGAAGATTGGAGGAACTAAATTTTTCGCCCAAAAACGGAAAAAAACGAAAGGGGTAACACTGTCGTTTTTTTTTCGGGTCGAAATTTAGAATTTTGATATCTCAGCTCTGGAAGGGTCTAGAGCCTCCATTTTTGCACTCAAGTCAAAGTCTCACAGCCCTCTTTCATAATCCAGAGTTTTGAGAAGATTGGAGAAACTCAATTTTTCGCCCAAAAACGGAAAAAAACGAAAGGGGTAACACTGTCGTTTTTTTTTTCGGGTCGAAATTTTGAATTTTGATATCTCAGCTCTGGAAGGGTCTAGAGCCTCCATTTTTGCACTCAGGTCAAAGTCTCACAGTCCTCTTTCATAATCCAGAGTTTTGAGAAGATTGGAGAAACTCAATTTTTCGCCCAAAAACAGAAAAAAACGAAAGGGGTAACACTGTCGTTTTTTTTTTCGGGTCGAAATTTTGAATTTTGATATCTCAGCTCTGGAAGGGTCTAGAGCCTCCATTTTTGCACTCAGGTCAAAGTCCCACAGCCCTCTATCAGAATCCAGAGTTTTGAGAAGATTGGAGAAACTCAATTTTTCGGCCAAAAACTGAAAAAAACGAAAGGGGTAACACTGTCGTTTTTTTTTCGGGTCGAAATTTTGAGTTTCGATATCTCAGCTCTGGAAGGGTCTAGAGCCTCCATTTTTGCACTCAGGTCAAAGTCTAGTGGCCCTCTATCAGAATCCAGAGTTTTGAGAAGATTGGAGAAACTCAATTTTTCGCCCAAAAACGGAAAAAAACGAAAGGGGTAACACTGTCGTTTTTTTTTTCGGGTCGAAATTTTGAATTTTGATATCTCAGCTCTGGAAGGGTCTAGAGCCTCCATTTTTGCACTCAGGTCAAAGTCTCGTGGCCCTCTATCATAATCCAGAGTTTTGAGAAGATTTGAGAAACTTAATTTTTCGCCCAAAAATGAAAAATAACGAAAGGGGTAACACTGTCGTTTTTTTTTTCGGGTCGAAATTTTGAATTTTGATATCTCAGCTCTGGAAGGGTCAAGAGCCTCAATTTTTGCACTCAGGTCAAAGTCTCGTGGCCCTCTATCAGAATCCAGAGTTTTGAGAAGATTGGAGAAACTCAATTTTTCGCCCAAAAACTGAAAAAAACGAAAGGGGTAACACTGTCGTTTTTTTTTCGGGTTGAAATTTTGAATTTTGATATCTCAGCTCTGGAAGGGTCTAGAGCCTCCATTTTTGCACTCAGGTCAAAGTCCCACAGCCCTCTATCAGAATCCAGAGTTTTGAGAAGATTGGAGAAACTCAATTTTTCGGCCAAAAACTGAAAAAAACGAAAGGGGTAACACTGTCGTTTTTTTTTCGGGTCGAAATTTTGAGTTTCGATATCTCAGCTCTGGAAGGGTCTAGAACCTCCATTTTTGCACTCAGGTCAAAGTCTCGTGGCCCTCTATCATAATCCAGAGTTTTGAGAAGATTGGAGAAACTAAATTTTTCGCCCAAAAACGGAAAAAAACGAAAGGGGTAACACTGTCGTTTTTTTTTCGGGTCGAAATTTTGAATTTTGATATCTCAGCTCTGGAAGGGTCTAGAGCCTCCATTTTTGCACTCAGGTCAAAGTCTCACGGCCCTCTATCATAATCCAGAATTTTGAGAAGATTGGAGAAACTAAATTTTTCGCCCAAAAACGGAAAAAAACGAAAGGGGTAACACTGTCGTTTTTCTTTCGGGTCGAAATTTTGAGTTTCGATATCTCAGCTCTGGAAGGGTCTAGAGCCTCCATTTTTGCACTCAGGTCAAAGTCTCGTGGCCCTCTATCAGAATCCAGAGTTTTGAGAAGATTGGAGAAACTCAATTTTTCGCCCAAAAACGGAAAAAAACGAAAGGGGTAACACTGTCGTTTTTTTTTCGGGTCCAAATTTTGAATTTTGATATCTCAGCTCTGGAAGGGTCTAGAGCCTCCATTTTTGCACTCAGGTCAAAGTCTCACAGCCCTCTATCATAATCCAGAGTTTTGAGAAGATTGGAGAAACTCAATTTTTCGCCCAAAAACGGAAAAAAACGAAAGGGGTAACACTGTCGTTTTTTTTTCGGGTCGAAATTTAGAATTTTGATATCTCAGCTCTGGAAGGATCTAGAGCCTCCATTTTTGCACTCAGGTCAAAGTCTCACAGCCCTCTATCATAATCCAGAGTTTTGAGAAGATTGGAGAAACTCAATTTTTCGCCCAAAAACGGAAAAAAACGAAAGGGGTAACACTGTCGTTTTTTTTTCGGGTCGAAATTTTGAATTTTGATATCTCAGCTCTGGAAGGGTCTAGAGCCTCCATTTTTGCATTCAGGTCAAAGTCCCACAGCCCTCTATCATAATCCAGAGTTTTGAGAAGATTTGAGAAACTTAATTTTTCGCCCAAAAACGGAAAAAAACAAAAGGGGTAACACTGTCGTTTTTTTTTTCGGGTCGAAATTTTGAGTTTCGATATCTCAGCTCTGGAAGGGTCTAGAACCTCCATTTTTGCACTCAGGTCAAAGTCTCGTGGCCCTCTATCATAATCCAGAGTTTTGAGAAGATTGGAGAAACTAAATTTTTCGCCCAAAAACGGAAAAAAACGAAAGGGGTAACACTGTCGTTTTTTTTTCGGGTCGAAATTTTTAATATTGATATCTCAGCTCTGGAAGGGTCTAGAGCCTCCATTTTTGCACTCAGGTCAAAGTCTCACAGCCCTTTATCATAATCCAGAGTTTTGAGAAGATTTGAGAAACTTAATTTTTCGCCCAAAAACGGAAAAAAACGAAAGGGGTAACACTGTCGTTTTTTTTTCGGGTCGAAAATTTGAGTTTCGATATCTCAGCTCTGGAAGGGTCTAGAGCCTCCATTTTTGCACTCAGGTCAAAGTCTCGTGGCCCTCTATCAGAATCCAGAGTTTTGAGAAGATTGGAGAAACTCCATTTTTCGCCCAAAAACTGAAAAAAACGAAAGGGGTAACACTGTCGTTTTTTTTTCGGGTCGAAATTTTGAATTTTGATATCTCAGCTCTGGAAGGGTCTAGAGCCTCCATTTTTGCACTCAGGTCAAAGTCTCACGGCCCTCTATCATAATCCAGAGTTTTGAGAAGATTGGAGAAACTTACTTTTTCGCCCAAAAACGGAAAAAAACGAAAGGGGTAACACTGTCGTTTTTTTTTCGGGTCGAAATTTTGAGTTTCGATATCTCAGCTCTGGAAGGGTCTAGAACCTCCATTTTTGCACTCAGGTCAAAGTCTCGTGGCCCTCTATCATAATCCAGAGTTTTGAGAAGATTGGAGAAACTAAATTTTTCGCCCAACAACGGAAAAAAACGAAAGGGGTAACACTGTCGTTTTTTTTCCGGGTCGAAATGTTGAATTTTGATATCTCAGCTCTGGAAGGGTCTAGAGCCTCCATTTTTGCACTCAGGTCAAAGTCTCACAGCCCTCTATCATAATCCAGAGTTTTGAGAAGATTTGAGAAACTTAATTTTTTGCCCAAAAACGGAAAAAAACGAAAGGGGTAACACTGTCGTTTTTTTTTCGGGTCGAAATTTTGAGTTTCGATATCTCAGCTCTGGAAGGGTCTAGAGCCTCCATTTTTGCACTCAGGTCAAAGTCTCGTGGCCCTCTATCAGAATCCAGAGTTTTGAGAAGATTGGAGAAACTCAATTTTTCGCCCAAAAACTGAAAAAAACGAAAGGGGTAACACTGTCGTTTTTTTTTTCGGGTCGAAATTTTGAATTTTGATATCTCAGCTCTGGAAGGGTCTAGAGCCTCCATTTTTGCACTCAGGTCAAAGTCTCACGGCCCTCTATCATAATCCAGAGTTTTGAGAAGATTGGAGAAACTAAATTTTTCGCCCAAAAACGGAAAAAAACGAAAGGGGTAACACTGTCGTTTTTTTTTTCGGGTCGAAATTTTGAATTTTGATATCTCAGCTCTGGAAGGGTCTAGAGCCTCCATTTTTGCACTCAGGTCAAAGTCTCACAGCCCTCTTTCATAATCCAGAGTTTTTAGAAGATTGGAGAAACTCAATTTTTCGCCCAAAAACGGAAAAAAACGAAAGGGGTAACACCGTCGTTTTTTTTTCGGGTCGAAATTTTGAATTTTGATATCTCAGCTCTGGAAGGGTCTAGAGCCTCCATTTTTGCACTCAGGTCAAAGTCTCACAGCCCTCTTTCATAATCCAGAGTTTTGAGAAGATTGGAGAAACTTAATTTTTCGCCCAAAAACAGAAAAAAACGAAAGGGGTAACACTGTCGTTTTTTTTTTCGGGTCGAAATTTTGAATTTTGATATCTCAGCTCTGGAAGGGTCTAGAGCCTCCATTTTTGCACTCAGGTCAAAGTCTCACGGCCCTCTATCATAATCCAGAGTTTTGAGAAGATTGGAGAAACTTAATTTTTCGCCCAAAAACGGAAAAAAACGAAAGGGGTAAGACTGTCGTTTTTTTTTCGGGTCGAAATTTTGAGTTTCGATATCTCAGCTCTGGAAGGGTCTAGAGCCTCCATTTTTGCACTCAGGTCAAAGTCTCGTGGCCCTCTATCAGAATCCAGAGTTTTGAGAAGATTGGAGAAACTCAATTTTTCGCCCAAAAACTGAAAAAAACGAAAGGGGTAACACTGTCGTTTTTTTTTCGGGTCGAAATTTTGAATTTTGATATCTCAGCTCTGGAAGGGTCTAGAGCCTCCATTTTTGCACTCAGGTCAAAGTCTCGTGGCCCTCTATCAGAATCCAGAGTTTTGAGAAGATTGGAGGAACTCAATTTTTCGCCCAAAAACGGAAAAAAACGAAAGGGGTAACACTGTCGTTTTTTTTTCGGGTCGAAATTTTGAATTTTGATATCTCAGCTCTGGAAGGGTCTAGAGCCTCCATTTTTGCACTCAGGTCAAAGTCTCACGGCCCTCTATCATAATCCAGAGTTTAGAGAAGATTGGAGAAACTTACTTTTTCGCCCAAAAACGGAAAAAAACGAAAGGGGTAACACTGTCGTTTTTTTTTCGGGTCGAAATTTTGAGTTTCGATATCTCAGCTCTGGAAGGATCTAGAGCCTCCATTTTTGCACTCAGGTCAAAGTCTCGTGGCCCTCTATCAGAATCCAGAGTTTTGAGAAGATTGGAGAAACTCAATTTTTCGCCCAAAAACTGAAAAAAACGAAAGGGGTAACACTGTCGTTTTTTTTTCGGGTCGAAATTTTGAATTTTGATATCTCAGCTCTGGAAGGGTCTAGAGCCTCCATTTTTGCACTCAGGTCAAAGTCCCACAGCCCTCTATCATAATCCAGAGTTTTGAGAAGATTTGAGAAACTTAATTTTTCGCCCAAAAACGGAAAAAAACAAAAGGGGTAACACTGTCGTTTTTTTTTCGGGTCGAAATTTTGAGTTTCGATATCTCAGCTCTGGAAGGGTCTAGAACCTCCATTTTTGCACTCAGGTCAAAGTCTCGTGGCCCTCTATCATAATCCAGAGTTTTGAGAAGATTGGAGAAACTAAATTTTTCGCCCAAAAACGGAAAAAAACGAAAGGGGTAACACTGTCGTTTTTTTTTCGGGTCGAAATTTTGAATTTTGATATCTCAGCTCTGGAAGGGTCTAGAGCCTCCATTTTTGCACTCAGGTCAAAGTCTCACGGCCCTCTATCATAATCCAGAGTTTTGAGAAGATTGGAGAAACTAAATTTTTCGCCCAAAAACGGAAAAAAACGAAAGGGGTAACACTGTCGTTTTTCTTTCGGGTCGAAATTTTGAGTTTCGATATCTCAGCTCTGGAAGGGTCTAGAGCCTCCATTTTTGCACTCAGGTCAAAGTCTCGTGGCCCTCTATCAGAATCCAGAGTTTTGAGAAGATTGGAGAAACTCAATTTTTCGCCCAAAAACGGAAAAAAACGAAAGGGGTAACACTGTCGTTTTTTTTTCGGGTCCAAATTTTGAATTTTGATATCTCAGCTCTGGAAGGGTCTAGAGCCTCCATTTTTGCACTCAGGTCAAAGTCTCACAGCCCTCTATCATAATCCAGAGTTTTGAGAAGATTGGAGAAACTCAATTTTTCGCCCAAAAACGGAAAAAAACGAAAGGGGTAACACTGTCGTTTTTTTTTCGGGTCGAAATTTTGAATTTTGATATCTCAGCTCTGGAAGGATCTAGAGCCTCCATTTTTGCACTCAGGTCAAAGTCTCACAGCCCTCTATCATAATCCAGAGTTTTGAGAAGATTGGAGAAACTCAATTTTTCGCCCAAAAACGGAAAAAAACGAAAGGGGTAACACTGTCGTTTTTTTTTCGGGTCGAAATTTTGAATTTTGATATCTCAGCTCTGGAAGGGTCTAGAGCCTCCATTTTTGCATTCAGGTCAAAGTCCCACAGCCCTCTATCATAATCCAGAGTTTTGAGAAGATTTGAGAAACTTAATTTTTCGCCCAAAAACGGAAAAAAACAAAAGGGGTAACACTGTCGTTTTTTTTTCGGGTCGAAATTTTGAGTTTCGATATCTCAGCTCTGGAAGGGTCTAGAACCTCCATTTTTGCACTCAGGTCAAAGTCTCGTGGCCCTCTATCATAATCCAGAGTTTTGAGAAGATTGGAGAAACTAAATTTTTCGCCCAAAAACGGAAAAAAACGAAAGGGGTAACACTGTCGTTTTTTTTTCGGGTCGAAATTTTGAATATTGATATCTCAGCTCTGGAAGGGTCTAGAGCCTCCATTTTTGCACTCAGGTCAAAGTCTCACAGCCCTTTATCATAATCCAGAGTTTTGAGAAGATTTGAGAAACTTAATTTTTCGCCCAAAAACGGAAAAAAACGAAAGGGGTAACACTGTCGTTTTTTTTTCGGGTCGAAAATTTGAGTTTCGATATCTCAGCTCTGGAAGGGTCTAGAGCCTCCATTTTTGCACTCAGGTCAAAGTCTCGTGGCCCTCTATCAGAATCCAGAGTTTTGAGAAGATTGGAGAAACTCCATTTTTCGCCCAAAAACTGAAAAAAACGAAAGGGGTAACACTGTCGTTTTTTTTTCGGGTCGAAATTTTGAATTTTGATATCTCAGCTCTGGAAGGGTCTAGAGCCTCCATTTTTGCACTCAGGTCAAAGTCTCACGGCCCTCTATCATAATCCAGAGTTTTGAGAAGATTGGAGAAACTTACTTTTTCGCCCAAAAACGGAAAAAAACGAAAGGGGTAACACTGTCGTTTTTTTTTCGGGTCGAAATTTTGAGTTTCGATATCTCAGCTCTGGAAGGGTCTAGAACCTCCATTTTTGCACTCAGGTCAAAGTCTCGTGGCCCTCTATCATAATCCAGAGTTTTGAGAAGATTGGAGAAACTAAATTTTTCGCCCAACAACGGAAAAAAACGAAAGGGGTAACACTGTCGTTTTTTTTCCGGGTCGAAATGTTGAATTTTGATATCTCAGCTCTGGAAGGGTCTAGAGCCTCCATTTTTGCACTCAGGTCAAAGTCTCACAGCCCTCTATCATAATCCAGAGTTTTGAGAAGATTTGAGAAACTTAATTTTTTGCCCAAAAACGGAAAAAAACGAAAGGGGTAACACTGTCGTTTTTTTTTCGGGTCGAAATTTTGAGTTTCGATATCTCAGCTCTGGAAGGGTCTAGAGCCTCCATTTTTGCACTCAGGTCAAAGTCTCGTGGCCCTCTATCAGAATCCAGAGTTTTGAGAAGATTGGAGAAACTCAATTTTTCGCCCAAAAACTGAAAAAAACGAAAGGGGTAACACTGTCGTTTTTTTTTTCGGGTCGAAATTTTGAATTTTGATATCTCAGCTCTGGAAGGGTCTAGAGCCTCCATTTTTGCACTCAGGTCAAAGTCTCACGGCCCTCTATCATAATCCAGAGTTTTGAGAAGATTGGAGAAACTAAATTTTTCGCCCAAAAACGGAAAAAAACGAAAGGGGTAACACTGTCGTTTTTTTTTTTCGGGTCGAAATTTTGAATTTTGATATCTCAGCTCTGGAAGGGTCTAGAGCCTCCATTTTTGCACTCAGGTCAAAGTCTCACAGCCCTCTTTCATAATCCAGAGTTTTTAGAAGATTGGAGAAACTCAATTTTTCGCCCAAAAACGGAAAAAAACGAAAGGGGTAACACCGTCGTTTTTTTTTCGGGTCGAAATTTTGAATTTTGATATCTCAGCTCTGGAAGGGTCTAGAGCCTCCATTTTTGCACTCAGGTCAAAGTCTCACAGCCCTCTTTCATAATCCAGAGTTTTGAGAAGATTGGAGAAACTTAATTTTTCGCCCAAAAACAGAAAAAAACGAAAGGGGTAACACTGTCGTTTTTTTTTCGGGTCGAAATTTTGAATTTTGATATCTCAGCTCTGGAAGGGTCTAGAGCCTCCATTTTTGCACTCAGGTCAAAGTCTCACGGCCCTCTATCATAATCCAGAGTTTTGAGAAGATTGGAGAAACTTAATTTTTCGCCCAAAAACGGAAAAAAACGAAAGGGGTAAGACTGTCGTTTTTTTTTCGGGTCGAAATTTTGAGTTTCGATATCTCAGCTCTGGAAGGGTCTAGAGCCTCCATTTTTGCACTCAGGTCAAAGTCTCGTGGCCCTCTATCAGAATCCAGAGTTTTGAGAAGATTGGAGAAACTCAATTTTTCGCCCAAAAACTGAAAAAAACGAAAGGGGTAACACTGTCGTTTTTTTTTCGGGTCGAAATTTTGAATTTTGATATCTCAGCTCTGGAAGGGTCTAGAGCCTCCATTTTTGCACTCAGGTCAAAGTCTCGTGGCCCTCTATCAGAATCCAGAGTTTTGAGAAGATTGGAGGAACTCAATTTTTCGCCCAAAAACGGAAAAAAACGAAAGGGGTAACACTGTCGTTTTTTTTTCGGGTCGAAATTTTGAATTTTGATATCTCAGCTCTGGAAGGGTCTAGAGCCTCCATTTTTGCACTCAGGTCAAAGTCTCACGGCCCTCTATCATAATCCAGAGTCAGAGGCGAACCAACAGTGAGTGGGGGCCCCAGGCAAAAATTAATCAATGAGGCCCTTCTAAAATAGTTTTTTTTTTTTTTTGTAAATTCTTTGTTTCCTAGGCTAGAGATATAATTATACAACATACAAAAAGTAGTCAAACATCTAACAGAACAAATTGTTTATTTTTTACAACATTAAAGTAGGCCTACTTATGTTTTATCAAGATACAATATCATTCTCAAGGTACAGTACATAAATCTTCATATTTATAATCTATTGTCACCTTAAAAACACTAGGCCTACTTACGAGCCTTAGCTACGGAAAATGCTGTCAGCTGCGTTTCAATAGCCCTGCAATTTGCGCAAATTGAAATTGCAAATTGAAAATACGCTCAATGGAAACACGTCAATTTCGCAAAAACTCCCGTTTATCGCAAAAAGGTTTTTATGCTCTCATGAGGTTTTTCAGGCAATTCGAAAAAGGATTTTTCCGCAAAACTGCAATGGAAACGCGGATTTTGCGCATTTACAGTCACCGACTTAGAAGACGGAGTGTGTTTTAGGTCCGTGTCCGCAAATAATAATAATAATAATAATAATTATGATCATTAGCCTATTATAACATTTATTAGTCTACATAGCCTGTAGAGAAGACGCTTTTATCCAAAAAAAGGAACAAAGCAATTCCTCACATCTCATTCATAGTACAGGTTGGACAATAATAATAATAGGGCTAGATTATCACAAATAAACACTCGATTTTGTCCAATATCCAAGAGTGCGTGCGGAGTTTGGAGCACGCACTGGATGGCAGACAGACGCGGGCGCGCCGTGAACACTTTCATTTTCCCATCAACAGTGGAATCAACTTAAAATACTCTATCATTTCTGGTTATACAGAAAATAATAATACATTATTCGCAACTACTTTTATTTGCGTAATGTTACAATAACAAGAAAACGTTGTGCTTTTGTAAAATAACATAAAACAGTCAGGTCCGCTTTATGATCTTCGTGAACTGGAGCGCGAGACCTGAACCAGTATCCTTTATAGACTAAAGCTTGAAATGTCCACTTTAAAAAGAACAAATTCGAATCGTAAACTAATACCTTCTGATTATGTAATCCGTATGAAAGGTGCCGTTCTCTCTAAAGGTCTATCCGGAGATTATGTTTTAGCTCGTTATTTTTTCAGACGCATAATAACTCTCCTATAGCCACAGCACTGCAGGAAAAATATCATAAATATCCATGTTCTAATTTGGCCTAGAAAACCAGTAAAATTAAAAATTTTCCCCATATTAATTTGTGAATATTTTAAATGTTTTAAAGGGGGCAAAAAGTCATAAACAAATATCTGAAAATTTGTTGAGATGTTATAGCGCAGCTATGGTGTGGTCAAACTAAAATGTTGGTGTTCAACTTTGCATTTTAAAAATACAACAACCGTTCATTTTTCGTTTTGCAACGGCCGTTTGGACATAATGTTCTTTATTAAATTCTTCTTCTTCTTTTTTTTTTTTTTTAAAGAAACAATAATTACAGGAATAGCCTCTCTAAACTTCAAAGAAATGCCATCAAGACATCGAAGCAGAAATAAGGGAGAAACGCAGGAACTCCATGTCTTTCCCTGCCATTAATGCTTGAATAACACACGTCTCCTTCCATTAATAATAATGTCTAGTGCGGTGCATATCTGTGAAATAGGTAAACTTACCAACGTCCGTTGCCATGATTTTTGGAATGACTTATCACGAGAGGAAAAAAAAAGACGTTCGGTTAATGGAAATACCGTCATTTCGCAATAGTTTTTTATCGACATTTGGAAAATATTGTAAAAGTTTTGCGCAAATCTGTAATGGAAACGCGCAACGTTATCGTTTTAAAGATCTTTACAGAAAATAAATGCATATATTTTCTGTAAAGATGCTTTAAAACGATATGTAATGTTACTACTGTGAAAAATATGTGAACTGAACAACGAAACGATTTTTTTGTCATTAATTAGCTAAGTCAATCAATCATCATCATCTCATTCTCCATCACTTGCAGTCCTGTTTTCTCTTCTCCACTTCATCTTACTTTTTTTTCACTTCTGGCTGCCAGTTGGATATGTCCTCTGCATGTTTAATACATGAATTCATGCATTTTCGGATATGATTTTCGGTTTCAGAAACGCGAGCAAGCGCTGCGGCAGTTTGAAAAAGGCGCCAGAGGTGGCGAAAGCATAAGCAGCCTCGCGAGTCGCGAGAGAGGGGGCCCCACTAAGGGGGTTGCCGAGGTGTTGCGGTGTCACTGCGTGTTATATTAATACGAACATTTTTGATTGTTTAAATGATCGGTCCTCGGGGGCCCCCTCAAAATGCGGGGCCCCAGGCAATTGCCTGCCTTGCCTGCCCTATTGCAGCGCCTCTGTCCAGAGTTTAGAGAAGATTGGAGAAACTTACTTTTTCGCCCAAAAACGGAAAAAAACGAAAGGGGTAACACTGTCGTTTTTTTTTCGGGTCGAAATTTTGAGTTTCGATATCTCAGCTCTGGAAGGATCTAGAGCCTCCATTTTTGCACTCAGGTCAAAGTCTCGTGGCCCTCTATCAGAATCCAGAGTTTTGAGAAGATTGGAGAAACTCAATTTTTCGCCCAAAAACTGAAAAAAACGAAAGGGGTAACACTGTCGTTTTTTTTTCGGGTCGAAATTTTGAATTTTGATATCTCAGCTCTGGAAGGGTCTAGAGCCTCCATTTTTGCACTCAGGTCAAAGTCCCACAGCCCTCTATCATAATCCAGAGTTTTGAGAAGATTTGAGAAACTTAATTTTTCGCCCAAAAACGGAAAAAAACAAAAGGGGTAACACTGTCGTTTTTTTTTTCGGGTCGAAATTTTGAGTTTCGATATCTCAGCTCTGGAAGGGTCTAGAACCTCCATTTTTGCACTCAGGTCAAAGTCTCGTGGCCCTCTATCATAATCCAGAGTTTTGAGAAGATTGGAGAAACTAAATTTTTCGCCCAAAAACGGAAAAAAACGAAAGGGGTAACACTGTCGTTTTTTTTTCGGGTCGAAATTTTGAATTTTGATATCTCAGCTCTGGAAGGGTCTAGAGCCTCCATTTTTGCACTCAGGTCAGTCTCACAGTCCTCTTTCATAATCCAGAGTTTTGAGAAGATTGGAGAAACTCAATTTTTCGCCCAAAAACAGAAAAAAACGAAAGGGGTAACACTGTCGTTTTTTTTTCGGGTCGAAATTTTGAATTTTGATATCTCAGCTCTGGAAGGGGCTAGAGCCTCCATTTTTGCACTTAGGTCAAAGTCTCACAGCCCTCTATCATAATCCAGAGTTTTGAGAAGATTTGAGAAACTTAATTTTTCGCCCGAAAATGAAAAAAAACGAAAGGGGTAACACTGTCGTTTTTTTTTCGGGTCGAAATTTTGAATTTTGATATCTCAGCTCTGGAAGGGTCAAGAGCCTCCATTTTTGCACTCAGGTCAAAGTCTCGTGGCCCTCTATCAGAATCCAGAGTTTTGAGAAGATTGGAGAAACTCAATTTTTCGCCCAAAAACTGAAAAAAACGAAAGGGGTAACACTGTCGTTTTTTTTCGGGTCGAAATTTTGAATTTTGATATCTCAGCTCTGGAAGGGTCTAGAGCCTCCATTTTTGCACTCAGGTCAAAGTCCCACAGCCCTCTATCATAATCCAGAGTTTTGAGAAGATTTGAGAAACTTAATTTTTCGCCCAAAAACGGAAAAAAACGAAAGGGGTAACACTGTCGTTTTTTTTTTCGGGTCGAAATTTTGAGTTTCGATATCTCAGCTCTGGAAGGGTCTAGAACCTCCATTTTTGCACTCAGGTCAAAGTCTCGTGGCCCTCTATCATAATCCAGAGTTTTGAGAAGATTGGAGAAACTAAATTTTTCGCCCAAAAACGGAAAAAAACGAAAGGGGTAACACTGTCGTTTTTTTTTCGGGTCGAAATTTTGAATTTTGATATCTCAGCTCTGGAAGGGTCTAGAGCCTCCATTTTTGCACTCAGGTCAAAGTCTCGTGGCCCTCTATCAGAATCCAGAGTTTTGAGAAGATTGGAGAAACTTGATTTTTCGCCCAAAAACTGAAAAAAACGAAAGGGGTAACACTGTCGTTTTTTTTTCGGGTCGAAATTTTGAATTTTGATATCTCAGCTCTGGAAGGGTCTAGAGCCTCCATTTTTGCACTCAGGTCAAAGTCTCACGGCCCTCTATCATAATCCAGAGTTTTGAGAAGATTGGAGAAACTCAATTTTTCGCCCAAAAACGGAAAAAAACGAAAGGGGTAACACTGTCGTTTTTTTTTCGGGTCGAAATTTTGAATTTTGATATCTCAGCTCTGGAAGGGTCTAGAGCCTCCATTTTTGCACTCAGGTCAAAGTCCCACAGCCCTCTATCAGAATCCAGAGTTTTGAGAAGATTGGAGAAACTCAATTTTTCGCCCAAAAACTGAAAAAAACGAAAGGGGTAACACTGTCGTTTTTTTTTCGGGTCGAAATTTTGAATTTTGATATCTCAGCTCTGGAAGGGTCTAGAGCCTCCATTTTTGCACTCAGGTCAAAGTCCCACAGCCCTCTATCATAATCCAGAGTTTTGAGAAGATTTGAGAAACTTAATTTTTCGCCCAAAAACGGAAAAAAACAAAAGGGGTAACACTGTCGTTTTTTTTTTCGGGTCGAAATTTTGAGTTTCGATATCTCAGCTCTGGAAGGGTCTAGAACCTCCATTTTTGCACTCAGGTCAAAGTCTCGTGGCCCTCTATCATAATCCAGAGTTTTGAGAAGATTGGAGAAACTAAATTTTTCGCCCAAAAACGGAAAAAAACGAAAGGGGTAACACTGTCGTTTTTTTTTTCGGGTCGAAATTTTGAATTTTGATATCTCAGCTCTGGAAGGGTCTAGAGCCTCCATTTTTGCACTCAGGTCAAAGTCTCACAGCCCTCTATCATAATCCAGAGTTTTGAGAAGATTTTAGAAACTTAATTTTTCGCCCAAAAACGGAAAAAAATGAAAGGGGTAACACTGTCGTTTTTTTTTCGGGTCGAAATTTTGAGTTTCGATATCTCAGCTCTGGAAGGGTCTAGAGCCTCCATTTTTGCACTCAGGTCAAAGTCTCGTGGCCCTCTATCAGAATTCAGAGTTTTGAGAAGATTGGAGAAACTCAATTTTTCGCCCAAAAACTGAAAAAAACGAAAGTGGTAACACTGTCGTTTTTTTTTTCGGGTCGAAATTTTGAATTTTGATATCTCAGCTCTGGAAGGGTCTAGAGCCTCCATTTTTGCACTCAGGTCAAAGTCCCACAGCCCTCTATCATAATCCAGAGTTTTGAGAAGATTTGAGAAACTTAATTTTTCGCCCAAAAATGAAAAAAAAACTAAAGGGGTAACACTGTCGTTTTTTTTTCGGGTCAAATTTTTGAGTTTCGATATCTCAGCTCTGGAAGGGTCTAGAGCCTCCATTTTTGCACTCAGGTCAAAGTCTCGTGGCCCTCTATCAGAATCCAGAGTTTTGAGAAGATTGGAGAAACTCAATTTTTCGCCCAAAAACGGAAAAAAACGAAAGGGGTAACACTGTCGTTTTTTTTCGGGTCGAAATTTTGAATTTTGATATCTCAGCTCTGGAAGGGTCTAGAGCCTCCATTTTTGCACTCAGGTCAAAGTCTCACAGCCCTCTATCATAATCCAGAGTTTTGAGAAGATTGGAGAAAATCAATTTTTCGCCCAAAAACGGAAAAAAACGAAAGGGGTAACACTGTCGTTTTTTTTTTCGGGTCGAAATTTTGAATTTTGATATCTCAGCTCTGGAAGGGTCTAGAGCCTCCATTTTTGCACTCAGGTCAAAGTCTCACAGCCCTCTATCATAATCCAGAGTTTTGAGAAGATTTTAGAAACTTAATTTTTCGCCCAAAAACGGAAAAAAATGAAAGGGGTAACACTGTCGTTTTTTTTTCGGGTCGAAATTTTGAGTTTCGATATCTCAGCTCTGGAAGGGTCTAGAGCCTCCATTTTTGCACTCAGGTCAAAGTCTCGTGGCCCTCTATCAGAATTCAGAGTTTTGAGAAGATTGGAGAAACTCAATTTTTCGCCCAAAAACTGAAAAAAACGAAAGTGGTAACACTGTCGTTTTTTTTTTCGGGTCGAAATTTTGAATTTTGATATCTCAGCTCTGGAAGGGTCTAGAGCCTCCATTTTTGCACTCAGGTCAAAGTCCCACAGCCCTCTATCATAATCCAGAGTTTTGAGAAGATTTGAGAAACTTAATTTTTCGCCCAAAAATGAAAAAAAAACGAAAGGGGTAACACTGTCGTTTTTTTTTCGGGTCAAATTTTTGAGTTTCGATATCTCAGCTCTGGAAGGGTCTAGAGCCTCCATTTTTGCACTCAGGTCAAAGTCTCGTGGCCCTCTATCAGAATCCAGAGTTTTGAGAAGATTGGAGAAACTCAATTTTTCGCCCAAAAACGGAAAAAAACGAAAGGGGTAACACTGTCGTTTTTTTTCGGGTCGAAATTTTGAATTTTGATATCTCAGCTCTGGAAGGGTCTAGAGCCTCCATTTTTGCACTCAGGTCAAAGTCTCACAGCCCTCTATCATAATCCAGAGTTTTGAGAAGATTGGAGAAAATCAATTTTTCGCCCAAAAACGGAAAAAAACGAAAGGGGTAACACTGTCGTTTTTTTTTCGGGTTGAAATTTTGAATTTTGATATCTCAGCTCTGGAAGGGTCTAGAGCCTCCATTTTTGCACTCAGGTCAAAGTCACACAGCCCTCTATCATAATCCAGAGTTTTGAGAAGATTTGAGAAACTTAATTTTTCGTCCAAAAATGAAAAAAAAACGAAAGGGGTAACACTGTCGTTTTTTTTTCGGGTCGAAATTTTGAATTTTGATATCTCAGCTCTGGAAGGGTCTAGAGCCTCCATTTTTGCACTCAGGTCAAAGTCTCACAGTCCTCTTTCATAATCCAGAGTTTTGAGAAGATTGGAGAAACTCAATTTTTCGCCCAAAAACAGAAAAAAACGAAAGGGGTAACACTGTCGTTTTTTTTTTCGGGTCGAAATTTTGAATTTTGATATCTCAGCTCTGGAAGGGTCTAGAGCCTCCATTTTTGCACTCAGGTCAAAGTCTCACAGCCCTCTATCATAATCCAGAGTTTTGAGGAGATTTGAGAAACTAAATTTTTCGCCCAAAAATGAAAAAAAAAACGAAAGGGGTAACACTGTCGTTTTTTTTTCGGGTCGAAATTTTGAATTTTGATATCTCAGCTCTGGAAGGGTCTAGAGCCTCCATTTTTGCACTCAGGTCAAATTCTCGTGGGCCTCTATCAGAATTCAGAGTTTTGAGAAGATTGGAGAAACTCAATTTTTCGCCCAAAAACTGAAAAAAACGAAAGGGGTAACACTGTCGTTTTTCTTTTCGGGTCGAAATTTTGAATTTTGATATCTCAGCTCTGGAAGGGTCTAGAGCCTCCATTTTTGCACTCAGGTCAAAGTCCCACAGCCCTCTATCATAATCCAGAGTTTTGAGAAGATTTGAGAAACTTAATTTTTCGCCCAAAAATGAAAAAAAACGAAAGGGGTAACACTGTCGTTTTTTTTTCGGGTCAAATTTTTGAGTTTAGATATCTCAGCTCTGGAAGGGTCTAGAGCCTCCATTTTTGCACTCAGGTCAAAGTCTCGTGGCCCTCTATCAGAATCCAGAGTTTTGAGAAGATTGGAGAAACTCAATTTTTCGCCCAAAAACGGAAAAAAACGAAAGGGGTAACACTGTCGTTTTTTTTCGGGTAGAAATTTTGAATTTTGATATCTCAGCTCTGGAAGGGTCTAGAGCCTCCATTTTTGCACTCAGGTCAAAGTCTCACAGCCCTCTATCATAATCCAGAGTTTTGAGAAGATTGGAGAAACTTAATTTTTCGCCCGAAAATGAAAAAAAACGAAAGGGGTAACACTGTCGTTTTTTTTTCGGGTCGAAATTTTGAGTTTCGATATCTCAGCTCTGGAAGGGTCTAGAGCCTCCATTTTTGCACTCAGGTCAAAGTCTCGTGGCCCTCTATCATAATCCAGAGTTTTGAGAAGATTGGAGAAACTCAATTTTTCGCCCAAAAACGGAAAAAAACGAAAGGGGTAACACTGTCGTTTTTTTTTTCGGGTCCAAATTTTGAATTTTGATATCTCAGCTCTGGAAGGGTCTAGAGCCTCCATTTTTGCACTCAGGTCAAAGTCTCACAGCCCACTATCATAATCCAGAGTTTTGAGAAGATTGGAGAAACTTAATTTTTCGCCCGAAAATGAAAAAAAACGAAAGGGGTAACACTGTCGTTTTTTTTTCGGGTCGAAATTTGGAGTTTCGATATCTCAGCTCTGGAAGGGTCTAGAGCCTCCATTTTTGCACTCAGGTCTAAGTCTCATGGCCCTCTATCAGAATCCAGAGTTTTGAGTAGATCAGAGAAACTTAAAACAGAGTTACCCCTTTCGTTTTTTTTCGGGTGAGAAATTAAGTTTCTCCAATCCTCTGAAATCTCTGGATTCTGATAGAGGGCCATAAGACTGAGACCTAAGTGCAAAAATGGAGGTTCTAGACCCTTCCAGAGCTGAGATATCGAAACTCAAAATTTTGACCCGAAAAAAAAAACGACAGAGGTATGCCTTTTGTTTCTTTTTCGAGCGAAAAATTAAGTTTCTCTGATCTTCTCAAAACTCTGGATTATGATAGAGGGCCATGAGACTTTGACCTGAGTGCAAAAATGGAGTCTTTAGACCCTTCCTGAGCTGAGATATTGAGATCCCATGTAGCATTTATGCCATTATAAAAAGAGTGGGTTTGGGACGGTGGAATTATGGGATCTCAATATCTCAGCTCTGGAAGGGTCTAGAGCCTCCATTTTTGCACTCAGGTCAAAGTCTCACAGCCCTCTATCATAATCCAGAGTTTTGAGAAGATTGGAGAAAATCAATTTTTCGCCCAAAAACGGAAAAAAACGAAAGGGGTAACACTGTCGTTTTTTTTTCGGGTTGAAATTTTGAATTTTGATATCTCAGCTCTGGAAGGGTCTAGAGCCTCCATTTTTGCACTCAGGTCAAAGTCACACAGCCCTCTATCATAATCCAGAGTTTTGAGAAGATTTGAGAAACTTAATTTTTCGTCCAAAAATGAAAAAAAAACGAAAGGGGTAACACTGTCGTTTTTTTTTCGGGTCGAAATTTTGAATTTTGATATCTCAGCTCTGGAAGGGTCTAGAGCCTCCATTTTTGCACTCAGGTCAAAGTCTCACAGTCCTCTTTCATAATCCAGAGTTTTGAGAAGATTGGAGAAACTCAATTTTTCGCCCAAAAACAGAAAAAAACGAAAGGGGTAACACTGTCGTTTTTTTTTTCGGGTCGAAATTTTGAATTTTGATATCTCAGCTCTGGAAGGGTCTAGAGCCTCCATTTTTGCACTCAGGTCAAAGTCTCACAGCCCTCTATCATAATCCAGAGTTTTGAGGAGATTTGAGAAACTAAATTTTTCGCCCAAAAATGAAAAAAAAAACGAAAGGGGTAACACTGTCGTTTTTTTTTCGGGTCGAAATTTTGAATTTTGATATCTCAGCTCTGGAAGGGTCTAGAGCCTCCATTTTTGCACTCAGGTCAAATTCTCGTGGGCCTCTATCAGAATTCAGAGTTTTGAGAAGATTGGAGAAACTCAATTTTTCGCCCAAAAACTGAAAAAAACGAAAGGGGTAACACTGTCGTTTTTCTTTTCGGGTCGAAAGTTTGAATTTTGATATCTCAGCTCTGGAAGGGTCTAGAGCCTCCATTTTTGCACTCAGGTCAAAGTCCCACAGCCCTCTATCATAATCCAGAGTTTTGAGAAGATTTGAGAAACTTAATTTTTCGCCCAAAAATGAAAAAAAACGAAAGGGGTAACACTGTCGTTTTTTTTTCGGGTCAAATTTTTGAGTTTAGATATCTCAGCTCTGGAAGGGTCTAGAGCCTCCATTTTTGCACTCAGGTCAAAGTCTCGTGGCCCTCTATCAGAATCCAGAGTTTTGAGAAGATTGGAGAAACTCAATTTTTCGCCCAAAAACGGAAAAAAACGAAAGGGGTAACACTGTCGTTTTTTTTCGGGTAGAAATTTTGAATTTTGATATCTCAGCTCTGGAAGGGTCTAGAGCCTCCATTTTTGCACTCAGGTCAAAGTCTCACAGCCCTCTATCATAATCCAGAGTTTTGAGAAGATTGGAGAAACTTAATTTTTCGCCCGAAAATGAAAAAAAACGAAAGGGGTAACACTGTCGTTTTTTTTTCGGGTCGAAATTTTGAGTTTCGATATCTCAGCTCTGGAAGGGTCTAGAGCCTCCATTTTTGCACTCAGGTCAAAGTCTCGTGGCCCTCTATCATAATCCAGAGTTTTGAGAAGATTGGAGAAACTCAATTTTTCGCCCAAAAACGGAAAAAAACGAAAGGGGTAACACTGTCGTTTTTTTTTTCGGGTCCAAATTTTGAATTTTGATATCTCAGCTCTGGAAGGGTCTAGAGCCTCCATTTTTGCACTCAGGTCAAAGTCTCACAGCCCACTATCATAATCCAGAGTTTTGAGAAGATTGGAGAAACTTAATTTTTCGCCCGAAAATGAAAAAAAACGAAAGGGGTAACACTGTCGTTTTTTTTTCGGGTCGAAATTTGGAGTTTCGATATCTCAGCTCTGGAAGGGTCTAGAGCCTCCATTTTTGCACTCAGGTCTAAGTCTCATGGCCCTCTATCAGAATCCAGAGTTTTGAGTAGATCAGAGAAACTTAAAACAGAGTTACCCCTTTCGTTTTTTTTCGGGTGAGAAATTAAGTTTCTCCAATCCTCTGAAATCTCTGGATTCTGATAGAGGGCCATAAGACTGAGACCTGAGTGCAAAAATGGAGGTTCTAGACCCTTCCAGAGCTGAGATATCGAAACTCAAAATTTTGACCCGAAAAAAAAAACGACAGAGGTATGCCTTTTGTTTCTTTTTCGAGCGAAAAATTAAGTTTCTCTGATCTTCTCAAAACTCTGGATTATGATAGAGGGCCATGAGACTTTGACCTGAGTGCAAAAATGGAGTCTTTAGACCCTTCCTGAGCTGAGATATTGAGATCCCATGTAGCATTTATGCCATTATAAAAAGAGTGGGTTTGGGACGGTGGAATTATGGGATCTCAATATCTCAGCTCTGGAAGGGTCTAGAGCCTCCATTTTTGCACTCAGGTCTAAGTCTCATGGCCCTCTGTCAGAATCCAGAGTTTCAAGAAGATCATAGAAACTCAAAATTTTGGAATTTTGGGACAGCGCTTGGTGCTACGGACTCCGGGGGGCCTAATGAGTGCAGTAAAATAGTTTTTATCACGACAGGAACTGTAATTAAAATGTCTATCAAATATACTACCCGAAAGCCCATTCAATAGATTGCTGTCGGGATGGTGTCCAATTGCAGCATGTTTCATGGCAAGTGAGCATACATGCACTCACATGAACAGCTATAACTCTGTGACCAAGCTGCCCAGATGCACCAAACCCGGGTCAAAGTAGGGTCCCTAGGGGCCCTCTCCAACGGGCCCTAGCCCGAGGCTCTAGCGCCCCCATGGGCCGAGATATGGGGCCCAACAAGAAAGGGGTTACTTCAGAAGGAAGGGTCCCAGAACCTCGGGATTCTGGGGTCTGAGAGGGTCCCTAGGGGCCACTCACCACCCCAAAGGACGATCCGCTGGGACTCGTCATTTCCAGGATATTGACCGTTTTGTCCATTGTGAAATGCTCCAGAAGTTTAAAAAAGGGGGCTGACATGTGATGTCCATTGTTTTGGACACAGGGTCTGAATGGGTTAAAAACACACTCAGAGAATAAAAACAGCTGTGAATCACGATGGCATGAACTTCAGTCAGCAGCTCGGTCGGTAAAGCATCTCTCTCTCCTGATGATCAGGTTACTGAATATGAAACTTTGATTAATAACTTGTCCTGCTTTAATTGACAGAAATGTGCCTCGTGTGGTTTGTTCAGTTAGAAACACCACAGGCCACTCAGAACAACTAATACAAAACAAGCTGGTATAGTAAATGTGTCAGATACGCGTTTTGAGGTCGGATATGTTACTTCCCTGAATCATAAATCACAATATTTTTCATCTTGATTATATAGTCATTAAAACTTACCAAATCCCTCATGTCCTCCTCCTCTCAGACAAAAGCAATCAAACACGAGTTGCAACACACCGATCTCGCAATATGAAGACCCACGACTCGGTTATAAACTCTGAGAAGATGGTTCAGATCTGTCGAGTTTGGTTTGCTGTTTTAAATATAGACGGACAAGGAGAATAACAGAGAGATGAAAATACAGAAACACTCTGGAAACTGAGATGGAGAGAAAACTACTGCCATAAACAACTGTTCCCCAGTGTGTGTGTGTGTGAGAGGAAAAACAAAGTTATTTATTTCCCTTTTTACCCGCGTCCAGGGAAATACATGCAGAGGTTCTGATGATACAGAGCATCTTCTTGCTTAATTAAATGAGACAATTATTATGTACGACTACTTGAGAAAGATTTTAAGAAATGTTATTATTTAAATAACTCACCTCATTTAACTTTTATTTCACCCTTAATTATGGAAATAATAATAATTGCGATTAGGTTTGTGTATCGTCTGAATTTCAGCGGTTCTGATTCTGCTTCATTTCCAGTAAATGCATTTAGTCAAACATTTATTAATATCAAACATATTTATACAGTGTCTAATGGCAAAATGTTTTGCTGCTTATTTCCACAGACAGACATAAGCAGGATAAAGAGCACTAACATTTTCACTGCAAAAACAACTGGACTCACTATGATATAAATTTCAAGAGAAACGTAATTATATATGGATGGGTAGATGGACAGACAGACAGATTGGATGGATAGATAGACAGTGGATAGATGGACAGGTAGATGATAGATTTATGCTGAACGGCTGTAGTTCAGGGGTGAAGAACGAGACTGATGAACTACAGCAGGGGCAGAGAGAGAGAGAGAGAGAGAACTCAATCAATTACTGCTGCTCATTACACACACGCACGCACACACTCATACAGACACACACATGCACACATACATGCCACTCACACACTCAAAGGCATGCACATTCACACACACACACTCAAATCTCACACACAGACACCTACGTACACACACTCGCTCGCTCTCTTTCACACACACAGAGAGAGAGTGTGTGAACTGTACCAGCGTTATCTCGCCCTTCACAGAACAGAGCCGTCAGCGAGTCTTTCAATAACAGCGAAGCTCATTTGATCATGTCTGAACGAACACATGAAAAGGAGAATTATGTGAATGTTCATCCTCACTTGCAAGACAGTCATTTTGTCTTTTAAACGAGAAACGCGTCTATCTAATGCGTACTGACGGCGAGTCGAGATTGAGTAGCCTAGGCCACCGTAGGCCTCCCACACTCCAACACTCTCCGTGCTGTCATCATCACGTGATCTACTGTAATAACTGCATCCCAAATTAACATACGCACTTAAAGGCACACTATGCAGGAATTCTGTTTTGGTCAAACAGCGCCCCCTAGAGTCGCCGTGGAGAACTTGTATTTAACGTTACTGTCGTAAATGCCACTCACGCAGAACGTCTGCCATAGACTGCTCTCTGCACTCACGGCCCGATGAAGCTGTTATATTAACGTATCATAGTGTGCATTTATTGCATTAAATAAGAGATCTAGCGCTAAAATGTATGTGTTAATATAACGTTCAAAAGAACTGAGCATTTGCTTGAATTATAAATCTTTTGTAATATTACTATAAATAGCCAATCTTTTGATCAATTTAAAGGGTTAGTTCACCCATAAATGAAAATTCTGTCAGTATTTACTCACCCTCATGTTGTTTCAACCCCGTAAGACCTTCGTTCATCTTCGCAACACAAATTAAGATATTTAAGATATTAAGATCGCTCCTGTAAGCGATCATTAAAGCGATCATTGTCATTAAAGACATCGTTAAAATAGTCCAAGTGACTACAGTGGCTCAATCTTAAGTTTATCAAACGACGAGAACACTTTTGTGCGCAAAAAAACAACGACTTTATTTCAACTATTCACTTCCTTCTCCATGGGCCTGTAGTCAGTTAACGTAGTGTGATTGCGTAAAGCTACGTCACACGTAGGCTCACTATTGGCCGACGCTGGTCATGTGTGTGATGCGTGTGACGTACAATAACAGAAGCTTACGCTATTAAACTAGTAACCTGACTCGAGGCAGAGGGAGAAATAAACGAATAGTTGAAATAAAGTCGTTATTTTTGTTGTTTTTTTGCGCACAAAAAGTGTTCTCGTCGTTTGATAAAGTTAAGATTGAGCCCCTGTAGTCACTTGGACTATTTTAACGATGTCTTTAATGACTTTTCGAGGACAGCAAGAGCCAGTCCCTCAAGAAGCCGATGGACTAGTATGCAGGAGTGATCTTAATATCTTAAATATCTTAATTTGTGTTGCGAAGATGAACGAAGGTCTTACGGGGTTGGAACAACATGAGGGTGAGTAAATACTGACAGAATTTTCATTTTTGGGTGAACTAACCCTTTAATGCATCCTTGCAGATTTAAAATATTAATTTATTTCCCCATTAAGCATGCTTTTCCATGCTATATGTGATGCTTATAGTCTGGTGGGAAGAGAGAATGATGATTTGTGGAGTATAATGCCAGCAAACACCTGACAGACACAAACAGCAGAGGAGAATGACTGCCGAGAGCTAATCCTAAATTTACCTCAGATATAAATCAGGATCAGCCCACACACACACACACACACAGCTGTAGTCATGGAGACTGACCTGCAGCGATGGAGAATATTCTCTCCAGATATAGACTCACAGAACAAACACACCTGAATATAGGATGAACACACTTGCGATCAGTCAATCTGCAGATGAACATGTGACACTGTTTACTGACGTTAGTATCTCCAACAGCTCCTGAAAGGTTCAATAGCAAACAAATAGACCTCCCTGTTGGATTGGTGTTAGTTTAGCACACACACATTAAATCCAGGACTGTGTATTATTAACCAAGCGAGAGACTTGAGACTTTAAACACTGAGCCGCGTGTTCTTCCTTAGAGGAGTGTTTGGAGATGTTGGCTCTTTGGCTAAACATACCTGCTGCGTCTTCATCAATAACATTTTTCATAAGTCCCTGTAGGACGTTTCGGTCCATAAATGTAAGCACTGTGGCTGATTTAGAAAATGTCCTCTTGATACTCAAGTACCTTTAAAAACAATGCATGTAAGCGTAGCGAGGCGGGTGTTAGGATATCGGCACGGAAAAGAGCCGTGGGGTTTTAGACAGTGCTATCCTTTACCAATCGCAACCTGACAGGTGAACACTCACATGCAAAACGGAGGCATTCACCGCGCGAATCCTTCATTACACAGAGGCACGCGCCGTTTCCCAGAAGCCTCCGCGTCAAAGTTGTCCGTTTCTTCAACTGTCATGTGCTTTTTGTGCTCGTGATGAAGCTGGAAACTGGGTGACTGGGGATTTTTCTCTATTCAAATCCCTCATTTTGACTATGATTTGGAAAAGAAGGTCATGTCAACATGCTGTTTTTTTCTATATCTCAATTTTATCTTTCATAACTCGGTAATTTCTTTGATCTGTGAAGGACATCATATTTTCAAATATATTTATAATTCAGCTCTCCTAGTACACTGTTAGACCCTTACCAGGTTTTTTTACAGTAAAATACTGGCAACACTGTTGCCAGTAATTTACTGTAAAAATGCACTAAAACTCAAGTTAAGTAAAAAAATACAACTTATTAGTTTTAGTGCATTTTTACAACACTGTTGCCAGTAATTTACTGTAAAAATGCACTAAAACTCAAGTTAAGTAAAAAAATACAACTTATTAGTTTTAGTGCATTTTTACAGTAAATTACTGGCAACAGTGTTGCCAGTATTTTACTGTAAAAAATCATGGTACATGGTAAGGTCTAACAGTGTAGTGGCCTAATTTAGGTAGGCTAAGGTGAATCTGAGCCTAAATTATAAGCACTTTCGGACAGAAGACTTTTCTGTGGTCTATACACACACACACACACACACACACACACACACACACACACACAGCTTTATTACTTGAGTAAAAGTACAGATACCCCTTGCTAAATTTTACTCAAGTACAAGTAAAAGTACCATAGTCAGATGTCTACTTAAAGAAAAGTACCGAATGGGATCCCATTACGTCAGTAATCGGATAGACGGCTCAGTCGGACTGCGCATGTGCAATGAATGGCTTAATGATGTGTGACGTGCTGTTCTTCTGTTGAAAAAAGTGTCATATAAATTAGTGTCCCGTAATTCTATAATTATATAAACATAAACACGCACATCAACCCGATTACTTTATTGTTCATGTAAACACAGTGTTCGTATTCATCCATCGGATTGAATTCATTCCGATTGAACCAAAAGCTGTCCATGTAAACAAATGTTGTGCTGTAAACCATTACCTACAGCATTCACATGCTCTCTCTAAAGCCATTGTCTCGCAAAACCTCTGACACATATCAGTGAATTACCGTTAACTCTGAATATGCCCGCGCTCATGACTTATGCATGCCAACCGAAGCTTTTAATGCTCATAAATCTGAACGCTGTCAGGCGCGAGACGCGGCGTGCATTTGATACGTGCGCGCGCGCGCGCGGCCGAGAGGGAGCCTCGTTGGTCTGAAAAGTTCATTCTCCAGCTGTTGTTCATCAGAGTTTGCTTTGAGACTGAATACTGTCTGCGTGGTGATGCGACACAACCTGAACATGAAGTTTCCAGACTCTTTATAAAGAAACAACATTTAACATGCAACGCGTCAAGCTCAAACACCATCAGAGGAAAAGTCAGACGTAGCCTTCAGCCCCTGCTAATCAGAGAGAGAGAGAGAGAGAGAGAGAGAGAGAGAGAGAGAGAGAGAGAGAGAGAGAGAGAGAGAGAGAGAGAGAGAGAGAGAGAGAGAGAGAGAGAGAGAGTGAGTGTGTGTGACTTTCCATTTACTTCCTTATGGGCGCATGCGCGAGAACTGAGACGAGACCGTTCTTCTTCGACTACTTTTTGTTACCGGCTGCTCACCGCTTAGGAGTTTTACCGCCCCCTACCGTATAAGATGACGTACTGCTTGTAAACAGAACGTTTTGCGCCTCCGGCTATATCAGTACGTCATCTTATACGGTAGGGGGCGGTAAAACTCCTAAGCGGTGAGCAGCCGGTAACAAAAAGTAGTCGAAGAAGAACGGTCTCGTCTCAGTTCTCGCGCATGCGCCCATAAGGAAGTAATGGAAAGTCGAATAAAGTCGTTATTTACGTTTTTTTTTTCGCACAAAAAGTAGTCTCGTCGCTTGATAAAGTTATAGTTGAGCCACTGTAGGCACATGGAATATTTAAACCTTTTCTTTTAATGACTTTCTGGGCCGTCAAGAGGCAGTCCCTCAGGCTGTCTATGGAAGAGTGATCCAGCCCTCAGATTCAATCAAAAATATCTTTATTTGTGTTCCGAAGATGAACGAAGGTCTTACGGGGTTGGTACAGCATGGGGGTGAGTAATTAATGACTTAATTTTCATTTTTGGGTGAACTAACCCTTTAAAAAAAAGTGTTACCTTATTTTACAATAGCAATTTTAATATGATATTACTACTACCAATATTATTATGTAATATCTTAATTAATTATGCTTTAAAATTAAAATGAATATAATTATTATTGGTAATAGCAGTGGCTATAAAAATATATTATTATAAAATAATATTACATTTCGTATAATTATATAGTGTATTACATGATATCCTATCAGTAGTAGGCCTAGTGGTTGCAATATCATATTAAAACTACAATTGAAAATTAATATTACATTTAATACTATAATTATGAGCTAAAACTAACCAGAACACCTGCTAGCAACCAACACCGGCCGAGAGCTGAGAGACTCCTTCACATCTCTCACACACACACACGCACACACACCGGCCGAGAGCTGCTCTGACAGGTAATCAACTGTAATTTCATGCACTATTTTATTGCAGACAGGATATAACAACTGTGGCCACTTCCTGTGCGGAGAGAGAGAGAGAGAGAGAGAGAGAGAGAGAGAGAGAGAGAGAGAGAGAGAGAGAGAGAGAGAGAGAGAGAGAGAGAGAGAGAGACAGACAAAGAAATTTTGAATTTCAAAATCCCTTTATTACAAAACAAAACCATATCACTAGTTAAAGGGATAGTTCACCCAAAAATGAAAATAAGCTCATGATTTACTCGCCCCGAAGTCATACTAGGTGTGTATGACACTCTTCTTTATATATATATATATATATATATATATATATATATATAATGTATATATATATATATATATATATATATATACTGTATATACACATCTTATATATTTTATTATTATTTGTATTATTATTTATCATTAGTACAAATACAAAGTACATTGGTACAAGTACAAATATCAAAAAGTTAAATAATATTAAAATTTGATTATTAATACAATTCTTAATAATAAGCATGTTTTTCCTATAGTGTTGTGTAAAGGAAAATAATTATAAATATATATCATGATAATCAATAATAAAATCAATAATAAATAATTAGTCTGTGTGTGCATATATAAAATATACAGATAATAAATACAAAAATCAAAAAGTTAAATAATATTAAAATGAATTTATTAATACAATTATTAACAATAAGACTGTATTTGCTACAGAAGGAAAAGTGTGCAAAGGAAAATAATACATATAAATAATAATTTATATTATATGATATCAGTAACACTTTACAATAAGGTTCATTAGTTAACATTAGTAAATGCATTAACTAACATGAACTAACGATGAGCAATGCATTAGTTACAGTGTTTATTAATCTTTGTTAATGTTAGTTAATACAAATACAGCTGTTCATTGTGCGTTCATGTTAGTTCACAGTCCATTAACTAGTGTTAACTAATACCGTATTAGTAAATGTTGGAATTAATAACTAATTAATTAGTTTGTATATAAATAATTAACTAAGATTAATAAATGCTGAAGAAGTATTGTTCACATATTGTACATGTTAACTAATGTAGTTAACTAATGAACCTTATTGTAAATTGTTACCATAATAAATAATAATGATTTTATTATTTGCATTTATCAGTGTTTTCCCTGCTGTCGAGTCTATCAAAACATCTGTGACCAGTTTTACAGATCGTGACCCACCAGTCGAGAAGCGCTGCCGCTGCACACACACACACACACACACACACACACACACTCGGCCTGTCTGCGGCTGGCGTTTAGAGATGGAGGTTTTGTCAGAGCTTCTGAAAGCAAAACACAAAAGAATTGCAGGTAAAAACACAACAAGCGGCCGCCAATAAAGCGCAAGCCTTAAGAGCATCTCATCTCATCTCTCACACTCTTTTCATTTCTGCGAGTGGTGTGTAATTTCTGTTCTGCAGGGTATTGATGCTATACATCTCATTTGTGAGTTTCCATGGCCACTGCGAGGTCTTTATTAGAGAAGACGACGGTGAACCCGCAGTGAATGCGTGTCTGCTCTCAAAGGACAAGAATTTATCCAAGGCGTCTCTGAAACACGATAGTGTGATGAACTTCGTTTCAAAGAGCGAAGGAACATAGTCGTACTCTTTTAAACTTAAAAATAAAACTTATTCTAGTCTTCTTCTGCATTAAGATTAGCAAATAATCTCTCTGGTTTTTAAAACACAAACTCAGGACATGAACAGATCTGCTGCTGTCGCAGTGTTTCAGAGTCATATTAACTGTGATGTGTGTCTCTCTCTGGCAGTTTCAGGGGTCGGTATCATCATGATATTTATATATAAGGGCCGACAGGAGGACAGTGTTGCTGTTTTAGTCCTGTTCCTTCTGGTTTCTGAGCTGGGACAAATCAGACAGAGTCTAAAGCTACTTTTTTTAGACGATGGCCAAATGTTATCGAGGCAAATGAGGATCAAAACTCATTGCACTTCTGCATGACGAGTGTCGACCTGATGAAACATTGAAGCTCGGGATTATTATTCCAGCTAGTTGCCAAGGCAACATTTCTCATTTTAGTTTAGTTTGTTGAAGTACTAAAATAACTAGAAACTATAAATAAACTAAATCTATGTAGACGTATTTACACAAAAAAAGTCATCATATTGACAGACTAAAACCTGAACCTTCAAAAAAAAAAAACAAAAAAAAAAACAATAATAATGGAAATAAATGTGGCTTTTAAATTGCTTTTATGCAACAACAACAAAAAACCGCACAAAGAAACGGTGAGAAATATGATATTGCTGTTTTATATTAAAAACCATCATGTTGCATTGTTTCCTGCAATTCTGTGTTCTGCTGGATCAAAACCTCAGAGGAAAACTGTAGCATATGCTATATATAATTTCATGGAAATAGACTCTTGACTACAGCAGAAGCTCACGGCGTCCAGCACCAGTTCAGCTTCGGCTCAGTGGGAATGTTCTTATTTGACAGGAATAAATACATTTATAAAGAATTGAGAAATTCATTAATCATGGTTTTTCCAAAGGCTGCACAACCGTTTTCAGCATCGATAATAATAATCATAACTGTGTCTTGAGCATCAGATCCTCATATTAGAGTGATTTCTGAAGTAATGATGCTGAAAATACAGCTTTGATCACAGGAATAAAAGACATTTTAAAATATATATTTACATAAACGGCTGTTTTACTCTGCAATAATATTTCTGTACTGATTTTACTGTATTTTATCGCGAGCAGAAGAGACTTTAAACTGACCGCAATCTTTTAAAATGTGGTGTACTGTACAGTGTGTTTTAGTTCAATGTGGCTCAATCACCGTACCGTCTTCTACACACACACACACACACGTCTGCTTATCAGTTCACACACTTGCCTTTGTTTTCCCTGCATATTGATTGAGTTTCCTTCCGTTTGAAGATTAAGACACTGCAGAGAGAGAGAAAGAGGGTTATGTTTATCAGAAATCCCTGACACCTGAGGCAGCAAAGTGTGTGTGTGTGCGAGTGTGAGCAATAGGCCCGGAGAAGGACAAGACACTTTTACAGCTCGGGTCAAAACCGAGCTCATATTTCCAGTCTTTTACTGTCTGGTCATTTTACATTTCGGAACGAATTCTATTCAACATTTGAATGAAAGCTGAAGAATAGCTCTTAATTCCACTCGGGTCGTTCTTTGTCAAATCAACCACAATTTGGAAAATTCCCCACCTCGGATTTCAAATTTCTGGTGAAAGACATACATAATTGAAGAAGAAAGCCACCATATTTAATCTCATGGATGAATATTTATTGAGTAAACCATTATTTTGTCAAAATTACCGTTTTCAGTAGAGATTTGGAGCCAAATTACAGGGGGGTAAAATGAGTTTAGAAACATGGTGGCATTATTATTTTATTTCCACACAGAGATTATTAGGTCTGTTAGTAAAATCTGCTGATTTTAGCAATATTTCCTGCATTATATTCCAATGGTGACAGTTCAAAAATGGGGGGAAAGCCGTTTTCGTGTGCTTTCCCCTTAAGTTTGCATCCCTGTAACTCAAGAAGTATTAAATATATCTAAATATCCTTTTAGATTTAGATTCTTAACAAACTTGTCTTTTGGTGTCTTCATTTTGAAGGCCATATGTGGGTTAATTCCAGAGATATTGGGATCTCAATATGACTCCAAGAATAAATTGATTGGTCAAATACAAACGTGGGTCAGTACATACAACGGATACGTTTTTATTTTAAAGAGAAATGTCTGAAGAACAAATAATTTCGAAACCAAAAATGTATCTTGTTTCTTTCTATGAAAACAATTGCATTGAAAATCCCTGTCTGAGTGCCATAACTATTGAAGATATATTAAAGATATCTCGATCTTAAAATGATTCTTAGCATGAACCTTTTCCTTTCGTATGTTAATTTTTAAGGCCCTATATTGTGTAATAATATATACTAAAATTATACATTTTTGTGTCTGGTAAACTATATAAATATATATATGTGCCTGTGCTGAAAAAAAAATCATATTTCTTTCGTTCACCATGAGATTATCACACGTTTGCATGTCCTGCCCTTCAGAGTTATCGGTCATCTCTCTAACATATTCTGTTTATCATGCAGCCGATGGCATGTGGAGGACCTTCAGACCAGATCTTCTTTAAAAACATTCAAAATCTCACTAACCCTGAACAGTTTGATGAGCCAATGGAGTTACGAGGTTTAGTCACAAGCTCTTTTTAATACTTTTCATTGCAAAACCCACAGACATTCATAAAGGGTGGCCTATAGTAATGATATGATGAAATATGGTTACAAGATTCTCCAGACAGCAACAATAGTGTACATTTTATGCAGAGTTTTAGTATTGGAGAGAAATAATTATAATAATAAAATATATATATATTTCTCATCCACCCAGCCAATGCCATTTAGTGATGCAACAGCAAATACAGCCGTTATTGCTGCAATAATCCTTGAGTAACATTTTTAGCATTTATAAAAGCACATCGACCGTATTACGAGACAGACGACCAAGGCAAACACGAGGATGAACACAAAAGAAAAAGAGATAAACAGTTAGCAGATAGATCAAACAAGAATACACTAAATTAATACATGTTTTGACATAGACATTGGATTTTGTTAAATATATTTTTTCGTCAAAGTCTTAGATATGATCTCAAGGGTCATCAACAAAACTGAAAACACTCCAGAAGCCCAGGAGGAAGCTCGACCGCAGCCAGAGGACAGTGAAACCCTCACTCGAGTATTAAAGTGTGTGTTTTCCGCTCATCTCTCAGTGTTTGACTCTGAATATCAAAGCCGGAGATGTTAGGCGACCGAAAGCCCTCTAGATTGGACCGCTCGGGATGAATATTCATGCTCCTCCTACACACTCTCTCTTCTCACTCACTTTCTGTTTACTTTATTTTTAGGGCAGAACCTTGGGACAAAACCCATTAAGTCTGGACACTGATGAACACACACACACACACACACACACACACTCAGCGACGGCCTGGTGTTCTGGTGCAAACTGTTCAAAGGGCTTGAACGAATCAAAATGAACGGATCTTTTTTCAAGTCATTTGGTTCACTCAACGAACGAATTGACTCGGAAAAAGATACTCCTTTTAAGATAAAATGTAATGGCCTGTAAATATGAAGGTACGTTGAAGTCATATGAAGTCAATTCGTTCGTTGAACGAATCAAAATGAACGAATCTTTTTTTCGAGTCATTTGGTTCATTCAACGAACGAATTGACTCGGAAAAAGATACTCCTTTTAAGATAAAATGTAATGGCCTGTAAATATGAAGGTACGTTGAAGTCACATGAAGTCAATTCGTTCGTTGAACGAATCAAAATGAACGAATCTTTTTTTCGAGTCATTTGGTTCATTCAACGAACGAATTGACTCGGAAAAAGATACTCCTTTTAAGATAAAATGTAATGGCCTGTAAATATGAAGGTACGTTGAAGTCACATGAAGTCAATTCGTTCGTTGAACGAATCAAAATGAACGAATCTTTTTTTCGAGTCATTTGGTTCATTCAACGAACGAATTGACTCGGAAAAAGATACTCCTTTTAAGATAAAATGTAATGGCCTGTAAATATGAAGGTACGTTGAAGTCATATGAAGTCAATTCGTTCGTTGAACGAATCAAAATGAACGAATCTTTTTTTCGAGTCATTTGGTTCATTCAACAAACGAATTGACTCGGAAAAAGATACTCCTTTAAGATAAAATGTAATGGCCTGTAAATATGAAGGTCCGTTTCTAGCTCGGCACCAGTTCAGCTGAGAAAAACAATATTGATCTAAGATCCTAGACTCCTCCATCAAGACGAAACCTGATTGTAAATCAATACTCACTTCACTCAAGAGTCCAGTTAGTTGTCCATCCTGAAGCAGAGTCAGCGCTGACCTTTGACCTGTGATTTTACTGTCACGGGTTACAATGGAGAGGTCAGCAAAACAAAAGCTTGACTGAAATATAAAGAGGCCATATTCAGTGTTGGGTGTAACGTATTACTAAGTAATTAGTTACTGCAATTTAATTACTTTTCCCTTGAAAATGTAAAGTAAGGGATTACTGTAATTTAATTACAGTTACTTCTGATGTAATTGAGGTAAATAATGTGTGTAGATCAATCCGATCTCACAGCGATTCGTATGCATTTTATGAGGTGTCTAAATATTATGACCGCACTGAATTATTGTAAAATATGCATGAAAAAAAGTGTGAAATGTCATGAGATCAGACATAAAACAATAGTGGGTTTAACATCAAAATGTATTGTCTGTTGTCTTTTATAATGTAACCTTCTCCACCTTGGTCTGTTTAAGGATAATTCATGCAATTTTATAGTATTTATTTGAAAGAATTAAAACAGATTCATGTCTATCCTTGTATTATTCAGCTGGGTGAGATTGATATGGGATTTTGAAAGTAATTAGTAATTAAAAGTAATTAAATACTTTTTAGAGAGAGTAATTAGTACAGTAATCTAATTTTTTTAGAGTAACTTACCCAACACTGGCCATATTACAGTATGCCCTTTCAAAGTCTTGATGTTTCAGGCTCTATGTTTTGATCTATGGCATAAAACGCACCAACCTGCTTTTGTTTATAGGCTTTAAAATGTATAAATTGTGGATTAACTTGTAAAGATTATCTTCGTGTAAAAGTCACAACTGTTTGTTGATCTTATTTTTTTGCGATTGTCCAAAAGTCTATGGGGAAAACGCGTAGTGTTTCGATCGAGGGAACCCATGTGCCGCTAACTTCCGGTCCTACAAAGTGACGTCATCACTTCGCCACTCTCTAGGTTTTTTTGGCTGATTTTATGTTGTATATTGAATCTCTTAAATGTATAGATAATAATAAGAAATGCTCTGACACAATTGTATTTGCTAAAGAATTGAAAATAATTGAACAGTGAAGAACTATATGTTTCTCTTCTTTCCTCAATACTGTCTTGGATTGTAATTTCTCGTAGCTATTATATTTATAAATAGTTAAATTTAGCCCTTATATTTTTTTTTTTATTTATTTTTTTTTTTATTTAGTCTCTTATTCATTTATGTTAAACTATTTTTGGAAAATCTTGGATCGTTGTCTTTTTGGATGTCATGTTATTGTTTGTATGTTTGTATAATGTCTAATAAAAAATAAATAAATAAATAAATGGTCTTAATAAGTCTTTATTTTTGCATTAGACTAGTCTAAGAGCACATTTTAGACTTGTCTAACACTATAGACCGGTCTAAAATAGCTTTGTGAAACCGGCCTCTCTCTCTCTCTCTCCATCACATCAATCTCTCATCGACCCGCATCCAGCAGTAATTATAGAGGAAAGCCCGGCTCAGTGCTTTATTTGGGAGAAAGGTTCAAAGGACAGAATGAAGACGACGAAAGATCACAAAACAGGAGCAGAATAAATATTGATCTTTAACAGAATAGTGTAATGATGCTTTTCAATCAAAATCTTCATCCGATTGGAGAAAAACTAAAAAGTACAACGTCTCTCTTCACGGAAAGCAAAAGAGACAAATTAAAACAAATTAATATTACAGTTGTAAGTGTATATTAAAGTAATATATTGAAAGTCTGTTTTCAGTAAGTCTCTTCTGCTCACCATGCATTTCTGTGATCAAAAATACACTACATTTTTCAAAAAATTATTATAATTTAAAACATCAGTTTTCTATGTGAAAATATAGTAAAGTGTAATTTATTCCTGTGAATTTATCATCATTACTCCAGTCTTCAGTGTCATATGATCCTTCACAAATCACTCTAATATGAGGATCTGATGATCAAGAAAGAGTTATGATTATTATTAATGTTCAAAACACTTCATATTTCCTTGGAAACTGGGATACATTTTATTTTTCAGGATTCTTTGATGAATAAAGTTCAAAAGAACAGCATTTATTTGGAATATAATCTTTTGTAACATTATAAATGTCTTTACCGTCCCTTCTGATCAATTAAGTGTCTTTGATAAACCAAAAATAAAAAAATAAATGTTTTAATCCAAAAGTTATAATGATGAATGCATGAAAACATATTCAAGGATAAAATACTGTAATTGAAATCTACGGAGGCGTATTACATTCACTTGAAGAAAAAAAATCTACTCTGTTTTTCTGAATTAACGTGTTAATTATCTCAGAATTACGAGATAATTTTTCATGAGGAAAAAAAGTTTTGCTCTGTTTTTCTGAATTAACGAGTTAACTTTTCATGGAATTTATTTTTTGCTCTGTTTTTCTAAATTAACTTCGTTAATTCAGAAAAACAGAGCAAAAACTTTTTTCCATGAAAAATTTTCTCGTAATTCTGCGATAATTAACTTATATTCAGAAAAACAGAGTAGATTTTTTTTCTTCAAGTGAATGCAATACGCCTCCGTAGAAATGCCCAACTGATTACTTTATTTGATTCGATTCACACAATAATAACACGGCTTTTCAAAATGTGTTATTTGATATTCCCATAAGCTAATAATGTTAATCAGCGTTAAATAACCGTTAATATGAAATAAAAACCTAACCAGAAACCGGGCAGATGGAAAGCGTCCAGAAACACAAGCAAGTGTGTTTTAGGCCGTGTGTGTTCACCACAGGTTTGAGAGGAAGTCACGTCCGGTTGGGCAGAGACGTTCGCCCTCGTCCCGTCCTTAAATAAGTGGAAATCACTATCTCTACCTGCCACACACACACACACACACACACTTCTGTAAGCTTCATTCTTCTCGTAAACACAAACCTTTGGCTCCTTGACAGCCCAGTTATTACACTCGCAACACACACACACACACACACACGTATCCCATAAATCCTGCTGAGGCTCAGAACGATGAAAGCTTTTCCAGGTGCTTAAACCTACAAACACACACACACTTCAAAAGAGAGTTTAAATGGAGAAACTTTATCCACACACACACAGAAAGAGAGAGAGGGGTTCACAACACATCACATGATGCTGGAGAATATCTCTCTGTGGGAGAGTGACATAAACACTGTGAAAGTCAGAACGAGAAGCTGTTCTATCACTGTTTTTACTGGAAAAACACCTTTAAAAGGAAGATATGAAGAGTTCAGATGCAAAAGCCTCTAAACGCCATTTGAAATTTTCTTCTTTAATGATGATTTTTATCAAACTTGTATATTTAAGTTCAGTAATTTCACTTAAATAACAATTAATAGGTAATCATCATTGCCATTTAAGTGAAATCACTGAACTTAAATATACAAGCTTGATAAAAATGATCATTCTAGAAGAAAATTTCAAATGGCACTTAGAGGCTTTTGCATCTGAACTCTTCATATATTTACTTGAGAAGCAAAATTGCACAAGATATTGATAGTCGTTTTTAGAGAACATAATTTACATATAGAGTATAGACCCGAGGCTATTCTCGGAAAACAAGGTAACTAGTATAATGTATTAACCCTGAATGTAAGGCATTTACAAAAAGGCAAATACATGTAAATAAATGAAAGCTGACAGAAGAGCAACTTTGACTGAAATAACCACTCGTTACAACCGAGGTATGCAGTGAAGCATTTGTGAAGAAGACAAAACACACACAACCTTGAGGCGGATGAAGACCCCACCGGGTACCGCTCATCTCCACTACAAATAGGAAAAAGAGGCGACAATTTGCAAGAGCTCACCAAAATTGGCCAGTTGAAGACTGAAAAATGTCGCCTGTTTCTGATGAGTCTGGATTTGGCGTAAACAGAATAAGAACATGGATCCATCATTTAAATGCTACGGCCTACCTGAGCATTGTTGTCCATCCCTTTATGGCCACCATGGACCTCTGATGGCAACTTCCAGGATAATGCACCATGTCACAAAGCTGAAATCATTTCACATTGGTTTCTTGAACATGACAATGAGTTGACTGTACTAAAATGTAGGGCTGGGTATTGACACAAATTTCACAATTCGATTCGATTTCGATTCCGATTCGATTCATTCAATATTTATTTTTGGATATCATTTACAATAAATGGCTAATTTTCTCCAGGAAATCAAATCTCTTAACTAATGCTGTAAACTATGGGAGTCTAGCCTACTAGGTTTCATTAGCCTAATATGAAGGTAATAATTAACTGTTTTTTTTTTTTAAATTACACTTTTATTTATTTTTATAATAAGAAGATTATATGAAATCAAAACATTTAAATGGTGGCTGTCATAAAAAAAACGTGCCAGATTTATTCAAATATGCATTAAATATTTAAAAACATTATGATTATAATGCATATGTAATATGGTGTATATATTTAGCAAAATGCTCAAACATAACTCTAGAGAGGATCCCAATAGAGCATCTTTGGGATGTGGTGGAACGGGAGCTTCATCCCACAAATCTCCATCAACTGCAAGATGCTATCCTATCAATATGGGCCAACATTTCTAGAGAACGCTTTGTTGAATCAACGCCACGTAGAATTAAGGTGAAGCACAGTATTAGTGTGGTGTTCCTAATAATCCTTTAGGTGAGTGTATTTCTATAATGCTTCTCTCTCTCACTTTTTCCACATACTGTATTACAGTCCTGTCTTAATTAAACATGATTATAATAATAGAAAACCCCCGACGTCAGCTGTCTGCGTCGGCAGCTCAAGAGAGGAACCAAGACAAGAAGAAAATAAAGGAATCAACACATGCTCAACGACTGATAAGAGCTCAGAGAGCAGGACACCAGACAGAGATGATGAAGATGATGATGATGGTGGACAGGTTTAAATCCAGAGGTCACAGATGCTGGTCTCGCTTCACCGTTCTTTCACCCGCCGACCCACGACTGCTTCAAAGCAAGTACTGAGAGAGTTAGTGAAAGCTGGATATATTTGATTAGATATTCTTTGATTTTAAAACAAACTTGCACTGATAAAGATGATGTGACAGATGTTACAAGTTTGGGATTAGTAAGATAAAAAAAGTACTTTTTTTCAGCAAAAATATATTACATTGATCCAATTCGACCCTAAACATTGATGAAAATTGATACAAATAAAAATTTGGTTGCAGAACTATTATTATAATTTAAATGGAAAGGGTCCTGAACTCAAAAACGGTTTGATTCAACAAAATCACAGCAAATCAGAGAATATACCAAGAGTTCAGATGCAAAAGCCTCGAAGTGCCATTTGAAATTTTCTTCTAGAATGATGATTTTTATCAAGCTTGTATATTTAAGCTCAGTGATTTCACTTAAATGGCAATGATAATTACCTATTAATTGTTATTTAAGTGAAATTACTGAACTTGATGAAAATCATCATTAAAGAAGAAAATTTCAAATGGCATTTAGAGGCTTTTGCATCTGAACTCTTCATACATCTATGCTGAGCGAAATGTTCAACCATTGAGATTTACTCGGCACGTTGTGATGAAGATAGGAACCGGGCGACTCGCTGTTAGTGTCACTGATTAATTGATTAAAGTAACTTGAACACTTGTACACAGCAGATCAAAACAAATCAGACGTCTAATTGGAGAAAAAGTTCTCAACAGAGAGGAAAAGCACGAAGAAACAAATGACTCACAATCAAAAAAAGGGATGTTTTATTATTAACCAGATCTAAGCGCTGAGAATGAGATAAAGAAAAAACACTCTTACCCAACATCAATAGGTTTACAATTCACATTCCCAACAGAAACGTCACGCGCAGTTGTGTTTAGATATGATTTAAAACACTTTAAAGATCCCTTAAAGCTTTCAAGTGCGTGATGAGTTTACATGAGTTAACTATTCCTAACGGTCAGGAACAGAAACGGCAAAATACTCAAAAGAATTACACTCTTCTTTAGTTTTAGGAAGAAAACTGCATAGAGGATGAGAGGGATTATCATATGTACACCCACAAGTCATGTCATCGCTGATGACCTCCCAAAAAAATGTACAAAATCATTGATCACGTACACAGAAATAAGTCAGTCAAACATGTCAGCTCTGAACTATTTCACAGCAGTAGAATTATATTTTAATCTCTTTTTCCTTTTGTTCTGTACCTGAGTTTGGCTTTGGTTCTGGCTTTGTGTTCAAGGTCTCGCTGAGCGATCCTGATCCATAAAGGTGAAAAACAGACACACGGCGGTGGTGATGAGGGTGTGCATGGCCTCGTACAAGAGTTTGGGAGAAAACACGCTCCAGATGAAGAGGTGGTATCGCAGAGCGGTGACCAGAACCACGTAGAACACGACCGGGATGGACCGCAGGAGCGCGAAGCAATAGCTGCCATGACCGAGACCCATTACAGCCCTGAAAGACAGCAGAATAAAGTGTCATTATATCAATACTGTAGTCATAAAAGCGTCAGGTCTCATTGACTGTGGTTCATTGCTCATTTAAAGATAATGGAAAAGCTATTACTTCCTTTACTGAGCTTTGATTGTGTGTTATGTTTCACGACAAACGTCTGTGACGCATTCATTAAGACAGATGTCGGATTAGCAAGTCTAGTCGCAAACTTATTGAGACTGAGACTGAATGCACTTGACTAGACTAGATAATAATGACTGGAATGGATTTCACTGGAATTGGCAAGACTAAATTAGACTGAACTGATTGAGTGGATTATAGACTAGATTGGACTAGACTACTTTAAACTGAATGGGATGTAATAAACTAGAATGGGCAGGACTGGACTAAATTAGATGGCCTCAAACTATAAAGTGAACTGGAGTTGACGATAGACTGGACTATTTTGGGCTGAATTGGACTATAATAAACTGAACTGGACTAGCATGAACTGGAGTGGGCTAGGATGTATTAGATGACCTCATCATATAAACTGAATTGGACCAGAATATTTTGGCCTGATTTTGAATGGACAGGACTGGACTAGTTTGGACTGAAGATTAGATTAGATGGCCTCAAACTATAAACTGAACTGGACTGGAGTTCACGATAAACTGGAATGGACTAGACTACTTCGGGCTGAATTGGATTGGATTGGACTGGACTTAAATTATCTGAACTAGATTGGAGTTGATTATAGACTGAATTGGATTGGACTGGACTAGAATGATCTGAAATGGGCTAGACTAAATGAGATGACCTCAATTTAAAAAACAGGACTGGACTACCTTGCACTGAACTAGACCGGAGTTGATGATAGACTGGAATGGGCTAGACTACTTTGGACAAAATTTGAATGGACTGGACAAGAATGGCCTGAACTGGACTAGAATGGGCAAGACTGGTCTAGTACGGACTGAACATGAAATTTGATGACCTCAACCTACTGTATAAACTGGCCTGGACTAAACTATTTTGGACTGAATTTGAACGGAGTGAACTGGGCTAGACTGGACTGCAATGGACTAGAATGGACAGGACTGGACTAGTATGGGCTGAAGTTGGCTAGTCTAGTTTAGATGGCCTCAAACTATAAACTGAACTGGACTGGAGTTGATGATAGACTGGAATGGACTAGACTACTTCGGGCTGAATTGGATTGGTTTGGACTTAAATGATCTGAACTGGATTGGAGTTTATTATAGACTGAATTGGATTGAACTGGACGGATAAATTAGATGACCTCAATTTACAAAACAGGACTGGACTATCTTGCATTGAACTGGACTGGAGTTGATGATAGAATGTAGTGGGCTAGAACTAAAATGGGCAGAATTGGGCTAGTAGTGGCTAGTAGGACTGAAGTGGCTTGGCTAGATTAGATGACCTCACCTTAAAAACTGGACTGGATTAGACTACTTTGGACTGAATTTGAATAAACTAAACAGGTATGGACTAAAATGGGCTAGATTAGATTAGATGAGCAAAAATTATAAACTGAACTGGACAAGAGTTGATGACAGAATGGAGTGGGCTAGACTGGACTGCAATGGGCTAGAACGGGCAGGACTGGGCTAGTATGAACTGAAGTAGGTTAGGCTAAATTGCATTGGACTAGACTAAACTCCTTTGGAAGGAATTTGATAGGACTGTTCAAGAATTGACTGAACTGGTCTAGAATGGGCAGGACTGGACCATAATGAACTGAACTGGATTGAATTGGATTGGACTGGACTAAAATGAACTGAGCTGGATTGAATTAAATTGGACTGGACTATAATGAACTGAACTGGAGTTAATTATAGACTGAGTTAGATTGGACTGGACTAGAATGATCTGAAATGGGCTAGGCTAAATTAGATGACCTCAATTTACAAAAGAGGACTGGACTATCTTGCACTGAACTGGACAAGAGTTGATGACAGAATGGAGTGGGCTAGACTGGATTGGAATGGACTAGAATGGGCAGAACTGGGCTAGTTTGAACTGAAGTTGCTAGGCTAGATTAGATGACCTCACTATAAAACTGGACTGGACTAGACTACTTTGGACAGAATTTGAATAGACAAGTATGGACTGAAATGGGCTAGATTAGATGACCTCAAATCATAAACTTGAACTGGACCGGAGTTGATGACAGATTGGAGTGGGCTAGACATTTACATTTATTCATTTAGCTGACGCTTTTATCCGAATTAAGCGACTTACAAAGGCTAAACTGCATTGGACTAGACTAAACTACTTTGGAATTAATTTGATTGATCTGTTCAAGAATTGACTGAACTGGTCTAGAATGGGCATCCTGAACTTTAATGAACTGAACTGGATTGAATTGAAAGTGAACTGGACTGGAGTTGATTTTAGACTGAATTGAATTGGACTGGACTATAATTAAGTGAACTGGATTGGAGTTGATGGACTGAATTGGATTCGATTAGATGACCTCAACATACAAAACAGGACTGGACTACCTTGCACTGTTGATGACAGAATGGAGTGAGCTAGACTGGACTGAAATTGACAACAATTGGCAGGACTGGGCCAGTATGGACTCAAGTAGGTTAGGCTAAATTGCACTGGACTAGACAAGAATAATTTGGAATGAATTTGATTGGACTGTTGAAGAATGGACTGAAGTGGGTTAGGCTGGTCCAACCTATATCATTACAATTCCAGTTTTGAACCAATACTTTGTGTCTCAGCCTGAAGAACAAGAGTATTATTCATACGATAGACCCCAGACTCCTGGATTTCAGGCTGTTGTATCAGACATCTTCTCTCTCGCCCTGGGCAAATCAATCAATGACTCCCACCCCGAGAGTTCAGCTTCTCCACGGAACAAACGCCCTCATTCCGTCTTCACATGCGTTTGGATGTAGGGCAGTTTCTACAGCGGCAACCAGCAAAAAAGCTCCAGTGTCTGCAGATACGAGTCAAAGGCATTCTGACATCAGCCTTGCAGTCAAAATGGAAGTTTATTGTTGTGGAGACATAAATATTGCAGAATCCCCAAAAGTGGTAAACACAGTGGTTTGTCAATACTGAAATGACAAGAAAAACATCAGGAGAAAATAATCACGCATGCAGATCCCATCTTTCACAAACAGCGTGACTGCGTGAGCTGAAGATGCTCTCCACGCGAGCATGTTTTGTTGAGAGTTTAAACTTCTTAATTCTTCCATCGACGGGGATTGTCGAGTCTGGCCTCTAAGAAACCCCCTCTTTCCGGACGATTTCCTCTCCGGCGTAATTACACTCACTATGTGACAGTGAAAGAGGACCAGGATAAGCGAGATAGCAACCTGGAAACTAATCCGGGAATTTGAATTACGTTATGAGATACATTAGCAAAAGTTAAAGACTGAAAGGAGACAACACAACACATTTAAAGGGACAGTTCACCCAAAAATGATGTGGTTTAGAACGTGTATTAAATGGACTACTTATATAATAAGTCAGTTCATTTTTATTTGTTTTTAAAATAGTCATACAGGTTTGGACTCATAACAGTCCCTCCAGGATTTCACGATTTTTTTTGTTGATTTTTGCGATCAAAATGACTGATTTTGTGGTGGTAATTTCCAAAAATTTGTGAAAAAAAATTGCGATTTATATATAACATTTACCATAATAATATTCAGTCCTTCCAGAAAAACACAGAGTTTTTTTGTGATTGTTGCGGGCAAAAATTGATTGATTACGCGGCCCGTTTTCCTTAAAAATGCGATGGAATATGCGGGATATTTATGCAATTTTATGCGATGAAATTGCAGGAATTTGCAAAAATTGCGGTTTGATGAAAAAGAGAAAAAAAGTGATTCCCCCAACATCCCGTTCTCACTAGGCTAATGTAAGAGTCATTTCTTATTACTTCCTTTGATAAGCAAGCATACTACATCATAGAAAGTGCTGGAATATTTAATTTCTCATCTTGTTTTATTTCAGACTGTAAGACTGTAAATAAGGTGTGGCCCCTTTAAGAGCTCTCTGCAGTGTTATATGTGCGCCTCGAACACCCCATGTGTGCGGGTAATTTCTGTTTGATGCTACTTCTTTTATCTTATGTTGTTTATTAAGTAACGATGTGACGGTAGAACGTGTGACAGACAGTTATACGAGTTCGATTTGTGAGATGTCAATCGCCTCCGTGAGTCTGTCTGGCGTCGCGTAATTGCGTCACTTCATAACGTTTCCATGGAAACAGGGGGAAATGGCTGCTCGTGTGAAGCAAACGCAACATTTTTCAACTTTCTGCTAAGATACATGTGACTTTTTTTGCAACGAAAATGCGAGGATTATGAAATTATGCAAACCCTGTATATTTTGTACGGAAATCGGCAATTTATGTGGCGAAAGTGAGGCGTATTTGAAAAAATGCGGCCCCCGCATAAATATGCGGACTTTGGCTGATTTTGCATTGAATTCAGCGATCACATAATCGCGTTTTTGTGGACTGTCATAAGAGTAAGCAAACAACAGACCTTTAATATCTGGGTGAACTTTCCCTTTAAATTCTGAATGTTTCACTCAACTTTAGATCAAATGATGGAAATGATGTAGGAACCCTAACCTATAGCTTTGAAATCTACATCTACTGGTGCAAATTAATTATGTTATTTGGGGGAAATTCGCCTTAGCTAACATGTCATGAAGAACGTCAGCCCATTTTGAATAGGTTTATCTAAATTGTGGAGTTTGCACCAAACAGGTTTTCCCAACCCGATCTCACGACCAAGTCGTACGAATTCGACGAATGATTAAAAAGTGGCAAATTCGTAACAATTCATACGACCTCACTCGTACGAATTAATACGATTTTGCTAAATCGTACATATTTTACGAATTGGCCAATTCGTATGAATTCGTACGAATGACCTACCCCTTACCCCGCCCCTAAACCTAACCATCACGTGGGTTTAGACAAATCGTACAAATTAGTACGAGTGAGGTCGTACAAATTAGTACGAATTAGACACTTTTTAATCATGCGTCGAATTCGTACGAATTGGTCGTGAGATAGTGTTGGTTTTCCTGTGAAACATGTCAAGCAACAGCACATTTAACACAAAATCTGTCATTTCTCAGTCCAGTTTTGACTGCCCCATCATTTTGATTGACAGGTTGCTTGTCCCAGCAGACGTAACAGTCCACCGGCTGATTCCTAGACCTCATACTAACAGCAAATCATCTGTAAACCGCACAGCCTCCGCTGCGGATTTGCCAAAAATCTTTTTCCTGTGACTGTCAGAAATATCTCTGAACAGAAAGGGAGTTTGCCGGCGGATGAAGGCATTTGCAATTCAAATCCACACGTCAGACACTCGGGGTAGTAGATTGTTTGCAGGGTTCAATATCCCTGAACACAAAGCACCTGTTGCCTCGGAGGAAATGAAATATCTCCTAACAAGCCTGCGTATTTCTTCCTCTCAAATGGATTGTGTAAACGTTCGGCTCGGATGAGGGACGGGCCAGTCGTGCCCGCTGGGATTCCTGAAAGAGGAGTATTGATCAAAGCGCATTTCCTGGACCCTGTGTGTGTGTGTGTGTGTGTGTGTGTGTGTGTGCTGTAGTGACACTGCTGACTGAGCATGCTGAATTATATATGTCAGACTGAATGTCTGACCACTTAAGACGGCCATTTATCAGGCGCTAGTTGGACAGCACTTTAGGGGAAATCTTCTAGACTCACAGGGACAGACTTTATAATGAGATAAATAAAGAGTTGTATACATACTTTGCAATTTTGTACATGTAGACAGAGATAGAGAGAGAGAGAGAGAGAGAGAGAGAGAGAAAGAGAGAGGGTGTGAGAGAGATAGAGAGAGAGAGAGACGGACAGACATTTGGATGGATAGAGAGATGGATTGATGGATGGATGAACAGATGGATGGATGAACAGATGGATGGATGGATGGATGGATGGATAGATAGATAGAGAGATAGAGAGATAGATAGATAGATGGATGAATGGATGGATGGATGGATGGATGGATGGACGGATGGATGGATAGATAGATAGAGAGATAGATGGATGGATAGATGGACGGATGGATGGATGGATGGATAGATAGAGAGATAGATGGATGGATAGATGGACGGATGGACGGATGGATGGATGGACGGACGGATGGATGGATAGAAAGATGGATGGATGGATGGATGGATGGACAGATGGACGGGATGGACGGATGGACGGATGGATGGATGGATGGATGGATGGATGGATGGATTGATAGATAGAGAGATAGATGGATGGATAGATGGACGGATGGATGGATGGATGGATAGATAGATAGAGAGATAGATGGATGGATAGATGGACGGATGGACGGATGGATGGATGGACGGACGGACGGATGGATGGATAGAGAGATGGATGGATGGATGGATAGATAGAGATATAGATGGACGGACGGATGGATGGATGGACGGATGATAGATGGATGGATGGTTAGATAGAGAGATAGATAGATGGATGATAGATGGATGATAGATGGAGGGACGGACGGATGGATGGATAGATAGACTGATGGACGAATGATAGATAGATGGATGGATAGATAGATAGATGGATGGATAGATGGATGGATGGATAGATAGATGGATGGATAGAGAGATGGATGGATAGAAAGATAGACGGACGGATGGATGGATGGATATATGGATGGATTGTTGGATGGATGGATGGATAGATGGACGGATGGATGGATGGATAGAGAGACTGACAGATCGATGGATGGACAGATAGATAGGTGGCTGCTACACAAAGACACAACCACTCTTATCTTCAGTTCTTCTTCTGTTCAGTAATAATAACAGTCTCTGTCCTACAGATCTCCTTTATTAACCGCACCAGTTCCGCGGCGCGTCGATCATGTGTGCGATCTATCGTTCCCGTCTGACGCCAGAGAGGTCTCGCGAGCGCAAGTCTAGAGTGTGAAAGTTGCTGTTTGATGGCACATTGAACTCTTTTACCTCAAAAGACACGGGAAATTATATTCCTCATAAAATGACCTCGTTAAAGAATAATCTCATTGCGTAAAAACCAGAGTGTGTGTGTGTGTATCATGGATGAAGTGTGATCGTCTCGGCATGATTTGCATTATTCATTGTTCTGTGAGTGTCTCTAATTGCACCATCATTACCAGCTCGAGCTCTAATAACTCCCGATCCGCACTGACAGATCACTTCAAGCGCCATTAAAACAATTATCTTAAGAAGACTAGCACTGATTAATATTCCCATAATGCTCTGTAATTAACATTACTGATATGTGGATGTGGCTGGAATCTTTGAAAACTGTCTTTTTTTCTGTCTTCTATTTTAAAGTTATACAAATGTTGAGAATTTGATTTTTTTGAAAAACTGCAGCACAAATGTCTGAGAGTGAAGAAAACCAAAGAAGAGGTTTCCTCAGATACTTGTTTTATTACGGATGTCCCTGTAACAACTATACAAGCGCTCTTATTGCTCTATAAGTCATTTTAAGCTCTTTTTGTTTCACTGCACTGCAGTATTTCTAATAGAAAAGGTTGTTGCAGCACTATTGCATAAAACTTTATATAAAGGGGCCATGTTACATAAAAACCAAATGTTCTTTCTTAAACTATGTACTAAAACCAAGAGGCATTCAACACTGAAGAGAGTTAAACCGCAGTTCATCGACTGGCCACTAGAGGCGCTGCAGAAGAGAGTCAATCCCATAAACCCCCATGTTAAAATGGCCAACTTTACAGCAGAATAAAACATGTTTACAGTCTTTTGGTCTATATCGCTAATTTCGCCCTTCATGACGACTGTGAGAGGGGTGAATGTTTTTATAACTCATCCATTTAAATTATATTAAGCCTTAAAGTTGTGCATAATTAAGGGCGTGGCCACTTGAGTGACCGGTGGATTGCTGCTGATGTCACTGCTAGCCGTTTGTCTGTTAGCGTCACCTCAGCTAATCGTCTCGCTGCACATTTTCGTTTATCCGGGAGTGACGCTGCCAAGATGGCGACGGCCGGCTCCGCCCACTCTGGGCTTCAAAAAGAGTGTGTGAGGCAGCATCAGCTCTATTCAAACTCTACGCTGTTCTCTGAAGCGTTCCTGTAGCTCATAGGACTAACAATGCTGAGGTCACACCGCACGATTTCTGAATAAAACACCTTCAGTGCTTCTGATACGAGCGTCTACCAAACAAATACATGCAAATACACAAAACTTCAGAGTCAGCGAGAGATTTGAATGTTTCTGCTGCTTGTGAATTATTACAACAATTTGAAATATATGTGAAGAATATTATCCATTGTGTGTGTGTGAGAGTGAGAGAGAGTAAATGTGTGTGTGTGTTACCTGTCTCTCTCTGAGCTGAGGTGACACAGTAGATGACAGGCCCACAGCAGAGGTCCTGCGTAAGTGCTCAGCGCCGTCAGGAAAACAGCAGGAGCTTCGACATAACTCTCCAGACCCACGAAACCCACAGAGATGTCCACCGTCCCGATGTTATTAGAGTTTCCCTGAACATACACGCATCACATCAACACACACACACAGCTAACACACATCTTTAAACTCTAACTGTATATGAATGGACTAACTCCTCTAATACTTTGTTTCAGGGGCTTTGGGAAAACCCATTACTGTATATAAAAGCCAGGGTTTCCTAAATGGGGGGTCATAGGTGGATGAAGTCACAAACATTCACAGATAATAATAAAATAATGTGGATAAGCAGTATTATGATTCACACACTCACACTTGCACAATGACTCACTCACACACACACACTCGATCACTCACTCACTCACTCATTCAGTGACTCACTGACTGACTCACTCACCAACTCACTCAACGACTCACTGACTGACTCACCGACTCACTCACCCACTCATCGACTCACTCACTGACTGACTAACTCACTCACCCATTCACGACTCATCAACTCACTCACCCTCTCACCGACTCAACGACTCACCCACTCACTCACCGACTCACTGACTGACTAACTCACTCACCGACTCATCAACTCACTCACTGGCTCATTGACTGTCTCACTGACCGACTCACTGACTGACTAACTCACTCACCCACTCACCGACTCACTCACCCACTCACCGACTCACTCACTCACTGACCGACTCACTCACCGACTCACTGATTGACTAACTCACTCACCCACTCACCGACTCATCAACTCACTCACCGGCTCATTGACTTTCTCACTGACCGACTCACTGACCGACTAACTCACTCACCCACTCACCGACTCACTGATCGACTAACTGACCGACTCACTCACTCACTCACTGACCGACTCACTGAAAGACTCACTGAACGACTTACTGACTGACTCACTGACTGATTCACTCACCCACTCATCAACTCACTCACCGGCTCATTGACTTTCTCACTGACCGACTCACTGACCGACTAACTCACTCACCGACTCATCAACTCACTCACTGGCTCATTGACTTTCTCACTGACCGACTCACTGACCGACTAACTCACTGACCGACTCACTGACCGACTCACTGACCGACTAACTCACTCACTCACTGACCGACTCACTGAACGACTTACTGACTGACTCACTGACTGATTCACTCACCCACTCATCAACTCACTCACCGGCTCATTGACTTTCTCACTGACCGACTCACTGACCGACTAACTCACTCACCGACTCATCAACTCACTCACTGGCTCATTGACTTTCTCACTGACCGACTCACTGACCGACTCACTCACTCACTCACTGACCGACTCACTGAACGACTCACTGACTGACTCACTCACCCACTCACCGACTCACTCACCGACCGACTCGCTGACCGACTCACTCACTGACTCATCGACTCACTGACCGATTCACTGACCGACTCACTGACTGACTCACTCACTGACTCACTCACTGACACACTTTCAGGTGTGGTTAGGGAAGTGCTGATAGACTGTGAGGGTTTCGGCTGATGGATGGATGAAGAAATAAACCAACAGATCCTGTTCTTCCCTGTCAGCGGCTCACAAGAGTGTGTGTGTCGTGTGTGTCACGCCAGGAACGGTCTGTGGGAAAATCCTCCCCTCTCCCCTCTCTCACTCCCATTATTTCATGCTCGTTTGCCATGTCAGTGTGGGCGGGAAAAAAACCTGGCCTGAAAATCAATGTGACAATTTACAATTAACGATGACTTCCTCCTGCCTAATGACTACAGAGAGAGAGAGAGAGAGAGAGAGAGAGAGAGAAGAATATACCCGTCCTTCAACACTTCAGTTACACTGACCCTGACTGTCCCTCTGATGATGATGTCATTGTCAAGCTCATAATTCCATGCTCTGGTGCGTTAAATGATAATTGGCCAATAAAGCACCATTTATGAGCCTTACTTGCTTACACACACACTCACTTACTCCCACACTCTCTTAAACACTCTCTCACACACACACACACACACACTCTGAATTCTTAATCCGGCCCTGTTAACTAGTTGCTTACTATCATGCATATTACAAGCAAAACATACGAACTAGAGCTCTACTAGATCTTCTCGTCTCCTCATTACCTGGAAGTAGAAGAACGCCTGGCCGAACCAGTAGTGCATGATGGTGGTCTGAGCGGCGTCGTAGTGCATCTTCCTCCAGATGAACTGGGCCATGATGGTCTGGATGAGCAGACAGCAGGCCAGCGTGGGCAAGTTATGAGCCCTGAAGAGCAGAGCCACCAGTAACACCACGCCACTGTACACTTCCCACAATCCCCTGCTCTTCAGCCGCCCACTGTCCCCCGCTGATGACATCAGCTGCGAGCGCAACAGGTCCTTCACGCCCGTGAACAAGATGCCGAGGACGAAGACGTAGACGAACCGAGCCTCCACGGTTCCCCTGAAAGAGAGAGGTTCTGGTTTAGGCTCATCTGAGGCCACGGATATAAACAAGTTCAATGTAAGAATCTATAAATAATAAAATGCAAGATCACTTCCGACGCTTTCCAGTGCATGCGCAGACCGAAGCGCCCGCGCCCTCAGATCAGTTGGACGTGGCTGTGGTTACAAGAGGTAAAACGATATAAATAATGTTCGTTTTCTCACACAAACCGCTCGTTTCGTGTCTTAAGCCATCAATGTGTACTTACATTTACGAGTCAATAAATCATGTTTAATTTGGACTTCTCTGTGCATGCTCTTTGCTGTGGTGACCATAGACCTGCATTATATGACTGACAGACAAGAACGGTTTGACCTAAAAATATTATTTTAATTATATTATTATTTTAAAATTATTATTAATATATTATATTATTAATATTTTATATTTTTATATATATAAAATATTTATAAAATACATATAAAATATTAATATTATTTTTTAATATTTTATATTATTAATATTTTATTATTTTAATATTATTATTATTTTAATTATATTATTAATTATATTATAATATTATTTTAATTTGGACTTCTCTGTGCATGCTCTTTGAGGTGGTGACCATAGACCTCCATTATATGACTGACAGACAAGAACAGTTTGACCTAAAAATATTATTTTAATTATATTATTATATTATTATTTTAATATTATTATTATTAATATATTATATTATTAATATTTTATATTTTTATAAAATATATATTATTTTTTCATATTTTATATTATTAATATTTTATTATTTTAATATTATTATTATTTTAATTATAATATTATTTTAATTTGGACTTCTCTGTGCATGCTCTTTGAGGTGGTGACCATTATATGACTGACAGAAAAGAACAGTTTGACCTAAAAATATCAAAATTGAAAATACTGCGGAAACAAAGACACCTACACCTACAGATAAAACATATCAAAAATTAATTTCAAAGTGAACTATCCCTTTAAATTATATTATAATCCTATTTTGATCTGCTTTAACATGCAGCACACTGTCCTCTTACACAGCTTCGATGCAGTGTGTGTAAGCTGAAGTGTAGTTTATGTAAAGGGCAGCATGACTTATGTTAAATGACGAGTATCTTGTATCTGGAGACGCTGGCTCGCGCAGCACACTGCATCAGTCACATTAAATGAGATTAGAGCAAAACAGGCGGGGGACTTCTGCAATCTCCCCGAGGAGGAGGACAATCTCATCATTTCTATTGCCACTGTGTCTCTGTTCCTCTTCACTGTAAATAAGCTCCATCAGAGAGAAAACTACATCTGCACTAAACACTTTAATCCAACACGCGTTACCATGGCAACCAGGACTTGGCAACGGCACGTCGATTGTGCCGTGAGAACGAATGACGAAGCAGGAAAAACGTCAAAGACTCGAGACCTGCTGTAACCTGCAGAGACGGAGGAGGACCCGCTCGTGTTGGGTTCATGAATGCGTTGAGTTCAACATGCTTTGAGAACGTCATCATGTTAATAAACGCTCAAAATTAGTGATGCGTACAAAAGAAAAATACTCACACTCATGAGTGACAGCACGAACTACATCTAACATTTCTCATCTGAACCAAATTCTTTCACAATCCAATAGAAAGTGATTTTGCAGTCATGAGTTTAAGTATACTGTAAAACCTGATGAGTTAGTTCAACTCAAACCGTCGCCTTAAATCATTTAAGTTTATCAACTCAAACAATTTAAGTATTAAAAAAAATATTTAACTCGATAACTTGTTGTTAAGATAACTTGGGTAAATAAAGTTAATAGTACTAATCAGTTACTATAACTTAAATCTATGAAGTACACTGTAAAAGTCGGCAGAACTCAAATCACTTTCAATAGTATAAACTTAGTTAGCTTTAAAAGCTAATCTGCTGACGTAGTAAATGCTAACATATTAAAAAACAGTATGTTATAAGCACTTACAAGCACTTTATGTATGAGCGTAATTATATAAAGGGATAATTTGCTCTCAAATCAAGCTGAATGCACCACTTGTCACCACGATGGTAACTATCCTAAAGCCAACATTAACAGAAATTATTCTAAATTAGCATAACAAAACATTAATCACTACTAAATCTCACACTTAACATTAATCTAACACAAAAAAAACATTATATTGCACTTAATTTTAGCATTTACACTCTCTTTCGAGTGCTATCGGCAAAGCATGCTGGGAAATAGATATCCCAGCCGTTTCAGTTAAACTTAAGTTCGTCTAAATTAAAATAAATGATTTCATAAAACTCAAAACAATGGAACAGTTCAGTTTACTTAAAATATAGCAGTTCTGTGAACTTGAAAGAAATACAAATTAATTTAACTAATTCATTGAATTTAAGTTTTTCCTACTCAAACCAATTAATTATTTTAATTACATTCAAAAAATGTTATGTTTCTGTATGTATACTGATCACACACTCACGCTCACACACACACCTTATATCCTTACTCCGGGAAACTGCAAATCCAGCCACTCAGACTGAGAGTTAGACTTAGTTGTGTGTAGGATCATCAGATGGTGTGTGTGTGTGTGTGTGTGTGTGTATTATGAGGCGGACACTAGTTTCTCATTGATCTTTGAGTTCTGCCGGCGCTTCACTCGGTCTGACGGGACGTTGCTCCGCATGCACTTCAGTCTGACACTGAAGGTGTGTGAAATGCACACAAATAACAACATCAGTGTGTGTGATGTGCATGAAAGAGCGGTGGTTTGGGTTGCCAGATTTAAAAATGTCTGCTCTGAAAAACACTGTTCTCACACACACACACACACACACACACACACACGCAAACTCACATCAACTCAATAAACATGCTCAAGTCTATTTATTTATTCATTCACCCCGTCGTTCTGACTTATTCAGACGCAGAGTTGCTGATCTGTTGTTCCCACTAACAACAAAGAACAATATGACCTTTGACCCCACAGCAGAGCACTTTGACCTGGTGTCACGCAGGTTATCGTGAGAAACATGAACCCAAGCTAAAGTCTTGCCATGGTTGCTTTTTTGTATCTGAATTTTGATCAAAAAAATTAAAAATACATGATGGATGAACGAGCAAGTTAATGAATGAATGAACAAACAAACGGCCAATCGAACAAGCTAAAAGAATTTATAAAAGAAAATGAATAACTATGTGATGAAAGTTAATAAAATCAAAAATAAATAAAAAAATAAAAAGTAAAAAAATACATAAATTATTATAAATAGTACACAAATAATTATTTATATTAGGGCTGTCAAACGATTCATCGCGATTAATCGCATCCAAAATAAAAGTTTGTGTTTACATAATATATGTGTGTGCACTGTGTATAATTATTTTATATATATAAATACACACACATGCATGTATATTAAGAAAAAAAATATTATTTATATATAAAATATTATAAATTATATAAATTAAATAAATCTATATACATGAAAATATTTCTTAAATATATACAAGCATGTGTGTGTATTTATATATATATATAAAATAATGATACACAGTGCACACACATATATTATGTAAACACAAACTTTTATTTTGGATGCGATTAATCGCGATTAATCGTTTGACAGCCCTATCCTTTGGTGTAAAACGGCTAGCATTTTTTGTTCCGGCTAGCATTTCTGTGATATGATATTTTTTTATCTCAATGTATTTTTTCCGTACATCTTGAGATGCAACTTTTAAAGGCGCAATATAAAATAAAGTTTATTATTATTATCGCCAGGTGGCAGAAATAGCAATGAGATCATCGAAAGGGGATTATTTTACTGCAAAAACTGCACGTGTGATTGCCCAGAACCAGCCAAAGCCACATGACGCGAGACAACACGCGTGTGTTCACAGCACAAACCGTGCGAGACTAATTACACGCCACACTTGTTGTTTGATGCATTTACCTCAGAGCGCATTAGAAGAGAAATACGCGAGTGTGTGTGTGTGTGCAGAATTAATTTCCATCTCTATGTGGGATCCACATGCATAAACACCCTCAAACAAGGTGTCAGATCAAAACACACACCCCTGGATTAATCAGGATAAAAACACGCAGGCTTCTCATGGGCGTCCTCCAGACGCAGGTGTGCTTTTAATGACTCTCTTCAGATGTGGAGCGATCTGAAAGCTCAGGGATAAAAGGCCAAATCCCCTTGAAAGTGAGCGTCGAGGACTGTGCCCTGCTCACTGTGGAGGGCAGAACACTCGAAGAGAGTACTTTTAAGGGTGCAGTGTCAAATGTGAACACCCTACACACAGTAACCTAGCAGAAAAAATCATGATTATAGCTGATGTGGCCAACCAAACAAACATGGCAGGACTCGAAAGGAGTAGTTCACTTTTAAAAACACTTGCTGATAGTTTACTCACCCCCATGATGTCCACGTCCTATTCGAACTCGTCCATCAACTTTTTTCGAGTCATTTTGCTCATTTCGTTTGTTGAATGAACCAAATGACTCGAAAAAAAGATTCGTTCATTTTGATGAACAGGAGAGTCACGAACGCGCATCAGAGAACAGAACAAGGCGAGCATTTGTGCTTATAAAACTTAAACTTTTGTATTTATTTCTTAAATGTCCGCTCGTTTCGCTTGATAAGACCCTTATTCATCGTCTGGTGTCGTTTAAAGCCCTTTGAACAGTTTGCACTGAAACTGTCTTTTGGACCCCATTGAAGTCCATTATATGGAGAAAATCGACTGAAGAAAGAAAGACATGGACTTCTTGGATGACATGGGGGCGAGTAAATTATCAGCAAAAGTTTTTTCAAAAGTGAACTACTCCTTTAAAGATATGGCTGAAAACGCATCTTTTTCCTCCACAGACAAAACACAATTCAATGTCCTTTAAAAATGTTGTTTAAAAATCCCTTTTTACAAAAATATATAGTTCATTTCTTTAGTTTGAAGTTTGAAGTACAAATACCTCGGGACAATCATTGAGTTTCACAACGGTGGTTAAAAAGGGCCATCAACGCCTGTTCTTTTGGATAGCCCTCAAACCATATTCACTTTATATATAGCCCCAGAGGACTCAAGTGTGATCCTAATTTTTATTTATTATAAATGTTATATCACTATCTTCGATAAAGTTTTGTCTATCCATTTATGGTGTTTTTTATTTATTTCGGGGGTATTTTTGAATTTATTTACTTCAAAAGTACCATGTTAATTATGCTTATTTTTATGTTTTATTTATTTATTTATTTTTTAACTACAATAAAATATCATTCCAAGCTAAAACCTAAAGATGAAGTGACTTTGCTGTCTTATTTTGGCTTATTTTAGAATGCTCTAAATTACAGTTTTTCCCATTCGGTTCTATGGGTGCCCATTTTTGACCCAAATACAAGATTAAGGAGTTTTGTTTTTTCACCCATTTAACATTGTAGAATTGAGTGAGTATTTTTTTAAAAATAAATCAAAACTATTTTGTTTGTCCAGAATACGGTTTGTAGGGTTAAGGAAAATGTCGATTTCAAATTGAGAAACCACTGTCGTATCGTGCTATTATTGAATCCGTACTCTCTCTTTCTCTGGTATCTTGGTACGGGAATCTAACTTTAAAGAGTCAGAATTCTATCAACCAGATTTAGTTTTTCTTAATTGATTGTGTGAACTGCCTCCGCTTTAGTTCGCTTCTCTTGCTCTCAGAAAGAAGAAACATTAATCTTTAATGCTTTTTAAAGACCTGCACCAGCTCACAATATCCCCTCAGCCCCTTGAGAAGTGTGTTCTGAATTCACGTCTTCCTCTCTGAGGGCAAACACAGACTTTGTTGAAGTCGCCTCGATGTTATTCAGTTTATGATGTGCACTTCGCCTCAACAGATCCGTGTCCTGATATCTCATTCTGTCACTGCTGAACTCTCCGTTCAAACACTTCAAATCTGTGTCTCTGCCAAAATGACTGTTCATTTCTTTTCCGCTCCGCTTTCTCTGACAACAATCATCACCCGTAAACAGCTTTGAGCATAAACTCTGATTAAAAACGCATCTTGCTTGACATCTCTTCGCTTTGTCTTTTGTGTGTTCGTGGTTTTCTCTCAACGACCGTCGACTCGTTCATACTTTTTAATCTAACGGCAAAAGAGAGATAGCCAAAACCAAACAACTCAAAATTACAATTCTCAGTTAAAAAAAAAAAAAAAACAGAATTCACTGACCTTGTTGCAATGCATTGTGGGATTCTGTGGGAGATGTGACGGTGTCTTAGTACATAGTCCTCATAATTATGTTAAAAATATGCTTACGAAACCAAAAAAGCTATTAATAATTGTTAAGCTGAACTAAATAACTGAATACCACACGCTGAGTTGTTTGGTAGCTTGTTTCATGCATGTGGAGCAATAATTCTGCTTTGGTTGTCTTACACAAATAAATTAGATGCAAAAACAGACTCGATGTTGTTTACACCCCTAAAAGCAGCTTGAGACATATCTGTGATTTACAGAAAGGTATTAACTGTGTTAATGGCGAACCGACACGCACACGGAAGAATAACTCCATTAGAAGAATCAGCTTTGCTATTTTTTGGGTCCTGCATGATTGTGCATCTTCACTAAAGTCACTTCCCTCTGTGGCCACCATAGTTTTGTACCACGTTTTTGTGGCAAATAAGGACTGTAAAAAATATTTTCAAGATTTGTTATCACAACATATTTTCTTTTGTAAAATCAACTTTATAATAATTTATTTAGTTGAGATAACTTATTATTTTGAGTTTCTGATGATTTAAATTAATCTCCTTCATTGTATTAACTCACTTTTTCCAGTTCAATCAACATAAAATTTTAAGGCAACCAGGTTACTTATTTTTTAAGTTAAACCCAGTGCTCGAATTGAGGGGGGGCTGGGGGGATCCGGGACCCCCCATAAGGTATTAGGGACCTCCCATAAGAAGTAAAAAATAGAATTAGGGGGGTCCCTCAGATATTTTTATTTTAGTAAAAAATAATAATAACAAATCTGATTAAATGCATGCAATGGATACAGTAAATTTCGCGAATTTATTATTTACAATATATTTTTGTTCGCTTTAAATTGTAAACGCCCGCCCCACATCTAAAGAGTGCTGTGCGCAATGATATCGTTGACTGACAGGACTGTTTGATTGGCGCCGCTCTGTTGAAGCTAATTTTAACTTTTAAAAAATGAAAAAGATAAACCTCCACTCAAGGTCGGGAAGAGAAAGCTTCTTACCGACTTTTTTGAGGGGTAATTGTCTCTCTTTATATATCTTTCTACTTTATATCTACCCACACCATATCGGGGCTTCTGTATTCCTTGCGTAAATTGGAAACATTTAGGCTTAAGTTACTTTTTTTCCACCATTATTAATAGTCCTGGTTCTACGGGAGTGCTAGAGATCTCGACGGAGATGGATAACAGTTTTTCAGCAAAGGGAACGATCGTTGTGTGCTTTCTAATTTCCATTCAGAATTTGTATAAAACTTGTTTTTCATGCTGCCAGGATCGGCCACGTAAACACAAAGTTTTGGGTTTCAAAGTTCACTTTCAAAGTTCACTCTTAAAATAGCAATAATTGACATCGATTGGCATGGCATTGTTTGTTTCTGAATAAAGCTGCCTTTTTCGCTAGTCATGGTCGTTGAATAGTTGCTGACCTACTGAGTGCTTTTCCGCCACCTACTGGACGTAACTATGTAAAAATCGCATGTGCTGAAATAGTTGAAAAATCCCCACCATATAATATCTAATAAACAAGTTTCATCTATTTAATCAAGTCTTTTGAAACCAACATTATTACCACAGTGTCACATAATCCACATTAATCATGCAGTTGTTTTTAGGTTAAAAACAACATTTGTAAATAAATCATTTTGTTGGATGTACACAACTGTTCAAAAGTCTCTTCTGCTCACCAAGCCTGCATTGATTTGATGCAAAATACAGTAAAAACAGTAATTTTATGAAATATTATTACAGTTTAAAATAATAATATAATAAAATATTGTTTATTTATGTGATCAAAGCTGAAAACTATCGTTTCTCCAGTGTTCATCATGATCCTTTAGATCTGAAATATAAAACTTTTTGTAGCATTATACACTACCATTTAAAAGCTTGCGGTCAGTAAGAATGTATTTTTTTTTTTAAATGTTGGGAAATAAATTAATAATAGTCGCATTAAATTGATCAAAAGTGACAGTAAAGAAGTTTATAATGTAACAAAAGATTCTATTTCAAATAGAAACTGTTGTTTTGAACTTTCTATTGCTAAAAAATCCTGAAAAATAAAATAAATGTTTATTACATAAATGTTTGTTGATCATCAGACGGATCATGTGACACTGAAAATGCTGAAAATTTGTGAAAATTCTGCTGCCCTCTAAATCCAAACCTTTAGTAAGTAATTTAAAATAATAATTATATATATAGCCTAATATAATTATTTTTCAAGCGGTTTTAATAAATAGTATACATTTATGCATATTATATAAATATATGCTATTTATATCCCAAACACAACCCCCCCAAAAATTGGGGACCCCCCATAAGACTTGACTCAATTCGAGCACTGGTTAAACCAACATTTTTTTTTTACATTGTAGTAATCACAACATTTTTTCTTTTGTCAAATCAACTTAAATAATTTATTTAGTTCAGATAACATATAATTTTGAGTTTCTGATGGTTAAATTAATCTCCTTCATTGTATTAACTCACTTTTTCCAGTTAAATCAACTTAAAATTTAAAGGCAACCAGGTTACTTATTTTTTAAGTTAAACCATCAATATTTTTTTACAGTGTAAGCACTTGTCTTCATGGCAAATTTATTTGAACATAGCGGTGCATCACTAATATATATGACAAATCCCCAATGCTATGTTTCTTTTCATTTATTTTAAACAGACAGTAATCTGGATGATGTCTGCTATGTGTTAGTATGATTATTTAAAATAAAAAATAAGGAATTGTTGATTTGTTACTCTGATTCATCCTTCGCCTGGAGTTTGATTGACATGCGATCTGACCAATCACAACGCGGCAACGCCGAATCCACCGTTTTGTCCGACAAAGCAGTCAGGAGCGTTACCGCTGGTGTTTCGCTATATCTTCTGCCCACCAAGCCTTCATTTCTTTGATCCAAGAAAAAACTGTAACATTGTGACTATTATTATTATTTTAAAAACTATTTTCTATTTTAATATATTTTAAGATGCAATTTAAAAGTTTTGGGTAAAAAATAAATAATAAAGTGAAATGTTTTATTGTGTGTGATTTGCATGTTTAATTTATTTTAAGACATGTAAGCTGAAGATCTAAAATAAGTTAAAATGGTTGGTTCAACTGATTTAATTGTCTTATTTTTATATATAAATGAGCTTAAATGTTAAGTAAACAGAACTAAGATTTGTTTTGATCTCACATGGCCTGCACTGTGTTGGATTTACTTAAAAGATATATGTACCATTTTTGCGTCATACTTTTTAAGTAATCCGTAATCATTTAATTAAGTAAATTTTTAACTTGGAATAATTTTACATAAAATAAACTTAAATATTTTAGTTCACATGACATTCTTTACTTAAAAATATATGTAATGTGATGCATACATTTTTAAGTAAAGAATGTTGCGTGAACTCAAATAATTAAGTACATATAACAAAGATTTTCTTGTTAATTTTAAGTAAAATTATTCCAAGTTGGGGATTACTTAAAAAGTATGATGCAAAAATGGTGCATATATATTTTAAGTAAATCCAACACATCATTTTTTAGAGTGAAATAAGACCCTTTTTCATCATCTGGTGTCGTTCAAAGTCCTTTAAAGCTGCACTGAAACTGTCTTTTGGACCCCATTGAAGTCCATTATATGGAGAAAATCCTGGAATGTTTTTAATGTATTTAAAAAATGTAATTTGAAAGCTGAATTTTCAACATCATTACTGTTGCTGATTACACATTAGTTTTCAGTGTCACATGATCCTTCAGAAATCATTCTAATACGCTGATTTTATGCTCAAAAACATAAATTATTATTTTCAATGTTGAAAACAGTCGTGTACCATTTTCCCCCCCAAAATTCTCTGATGAATAGAAAGTTCAAAAGAACAGCATTTATTTCAAATATAATCTTTTCTAACATTATAAATGTCTTAACTGTAACTTTTGATCAATTTAAGTCATCCTTGATGAATGAAAGTATTTTCTAATTTCTTTCCCCCAAAAATAAATAATAAATTCTAACTGACCCCAAATTTTTGAATGGGAGTGATTAATGTTACAAAAGCTTTCCATTTCAGATCAATTCTGTTCTTTTGAACTTTCTATTCATCAAAGAATCCTGAAATAAAACTGTTTTCAACATGGATAATAATCATAAATGTTTCTTATTATAATAATTTCTGTAGGATCATGCGACACTGAAGACTGGAGTAATGATGATAAATTCAGCTTTGATCACAGGAATATATTACACTTCACTATATATTCACATAGAAAACCGCTGTTTTAAATTATAATAATATTTCACAATATTACTCTATCAAATAAAGCAGCCTTGGTGAGCAGAAGAGACTTCTTTTAAAAACATAAAAAATCTTACCGATCTAAAAATTTTGACCAGTAGTGTATGTCAAGTGCCATCAAAACCTGACAACAATAGTACCATAAATGTATCTTCTTTATCTAAAATAAGGCAAATAATGTATTTCTCAGGTTGGTTTAACTAATGTTCTATAGAAAAATAACACGATGCTTTTATAAGGCATCACGGGAAATTGCATATCACGTGGCTCATATGGTACTTAAAATGATATGCTAGATTTACTTAATTTTGACGCAATTACTGTAGTAGTTGACATGCCTTATGTTTTTTTCATTTTAGTTATACATACATTTAAGTGCACCTAGTAACTTATATTTTTGTGTTACACACACTATATATGTTAAGTAAACGTTGAAAAGTTATGAATACTTAATTTTTTATGTTTGATCCAATTACTTTTATAAGTAATGGTTGTTCGGCCAACGAATCGTTTTTTAGAGTGAAGGCTGTTTTAACTCGTTCTCAATATTCAGTATTTTGCAAGTATATTAAAATAAATGGGAACTTAATTTTTGTATTTTTTTATGTGGCTGGAAAGAAATCAAATTTTCTCTATTTACCACGGAAGCAGATTTGAAATAGCATGAGAGTAATATAAATGTTTCCGTTTTTAGGTGAACTACCGTTTTAAACACTCGTTAAGAGCCGAAGCAGAAAGCGTGTGATGGAGAGGCAGAGAGCGATGGGGTTGAAGTCGGCGGACGTCTGCTTAACAGGCGAGCCAGAGGTTGCCAGGGCAACATAAACAATGTCCCGCAGTGATTAATGAGTGTGAGAGCGGGCGCGATGGCACAGGGTGGCAGTGCCAATTACCTCTCGCTCTCGCTCTCTCTCCGTCACGTGGAGAGCGTGTAATGGGACACAGCCTGTGGCGCTACACCGAGGCCAGGGGGTCAAAGATTTAATTAGGTGGGAGTAAATGTCAAGGGGAAGAAGAGGCGAGCGAGCGGCGATGTGTTGTGTGTGTGTTCCTTAGAAAACTCTTTTATGAGTGTGTGTGAAGATCTGCTATAGTATTAACTGGGGCCAGAAACGAGTATAAATATGAATATGTGTGTAAACATACGAACATCAAGATCTATGTTTGTGCTGATCCAGAGAGCCGTTGTCATATATTAATTATATACTATTCTCCAGCTATGAGTGTATAATGTTTATATGTATGAATATATTGATTTCTAAACGGCTATTAAAGCTTTAATCACAATAAATCCCAAGCAGAAAAGCAGGAACTGATCAAATGTGCATCTAGAAGCGGCTTTGGGGGAAAAGAGTCGGCCAAATGTAAATGTACAGTAGTTGTTATATCTTTAAGGCACTTGTGTTATATACAGTACACTACTGTTTAAAGGTAAAGAGCGTTTTATACAGCAAGGATGCATTAAATTGACAATAAAGATAAAGTATAATTCCAATACGGTGTACTTTCACTGCATCAAATAAAAATAAATCACGATATCCACAAAAATATGAATTGATAATAATCATAAATGTTTCTTGAGCATCAGATCCTCATATTAGAGTGATTTCTGAAGGATCATGTGACGCTGAAGACTGGAGTAATGATGCTTTGATGACAGGAATAAATATTCACATAGAAAACTGATATTAAATTCTAATAATATTGCAAAAAAAAAATTACTGTATTTTCGATCGCATACTGTTAATGCAGCCTTGGTGAGCAGAAGAGTCTTATTGAAACCAAACTTTCTAAAAAAATTTAAAGTAGTAGTTCACTTTAAAAAAACTTTTGCTGATAATTTACTCACCCCCATGTCATCCAAGATGTCCATGTCTTTCTTTCTTTAGTCGAAAAGAAATGAAGGTTTTTGATGAAAACATTCCAGGATTTTCTCCATATAATGGACTTCAATGGGGACCAAACGGTTCAAGGTCCAAAATGTTTCAGTGCAGCTTCAAAGGGCTTGAAAAATGAACAAATATAATATATAATGGACTTCAATGGGGTCCAAACGGTTCAAGGTCCAAATGGCCTTAAACGAAGGGCTTTAAACGATTCCAGACGATGAATAAGGGTCTTATCAAGCGAAACGAGCGCTCATTTCAAGTTTTATAAGCTCAAATGCTCGCCTTGCTCAATGAACGAATCTTTTTTCGAGTCATTTTGTTCATTTCGTTCATTGATTGAACCAAATGACTCGAAAAAAGATTTGTTCATTTTGATGAACAGGAGAGTCATGAACGCGCGTCACAGAAGTGAGCAAGACGAGCATTTGTGCTTATAAAACTTAAACTTTATTTATTTTTGAAATGGCCGATGTTTTCGCTAGATAAGACCCTTATTCATCGTCTGGTGTCGTTTAAAGAAAAATCCTGGATTGTTTTCATCAAAAACCTTCATTTCTTTTCGACTGAAGAAAGAAAGACATGGACATCTTGGATGACATGGGGGCGAGTAAATTATCAGCAATTTTTTTTAAAAAAAAGTGAACTACTCCTTTAAGTGCGTCATTGAATCATTCACTCAAGAGATTCGTTCAAAAACACTGATTCATCCACTAATTGAACAATGAAGTGCCTACAGTATAAGTGTGCCGCTGAATCATTCACTCAAACCACTTTCTAAAAAATAATTAATTCAGATTCATTAAACTGCAGCGATTAACAATTTGTCAGCCTCAACCTCTTGTGAAATTACATTAAATTAATCGATTTAGTAGAATCGTGATCTCGGTTTAAAAAAAAAAAATATTTGTGATTATTTATCCAGAATTAATATGCAACATTAATATAAAAGAAATTAATACTTTTATTAAGCACGGACACATTAAATTGGTCAAAGAAAGGGTTAAATGATAAATATCTATTTCAAATAAACGCTGCTCTTTTGATCTTTCTATTCCCTTAAAAACATATCAATTTTCCAGAAAGTAAACAGTCTGACTCATGCTGGTGTGTGTGTGTGTGTGTGTGGTTTCTGTTAATAATGGGTTTAATCATTGGCAAACCACCCGAGTGGAGCTCTCACACGCGAGACGTTTCTAAACTCACGGATAAAGTTAGTGAAGAAACTCCCGACGACACCGATAATGAGCAAGCTAATTTATTCAGCATCTGACATTCAAGGAATATGTCAATACGATATTTAAATATCATCAAACTTACTTGGAGACGGAACGGCTGCTGTGTTGCCATGGGAACAGGACGTTTCCGACAGCGGCGCGATAGCTGTAAACTCCCAGCATGCCGAGCGCCAGCGCGATCTTCGACACCAGCGAACAGTGACGCTGAACCAGGAGGAAGATCACAACCAGAGACAACACCGACAACACCGAGAGGAACGGCTTGTGGTCCCCACTGAAACACACACACACACACACACACACACACACACGTTGAATATTAAACAGCAGAAAGATACAGCCCATATGATTTGAACTCAAACACGTGCAGTATAACCAGTGTTGGGTGTAACTAATTACTAAGTAATTAGTTACTGCAATTTAATTACTTTTCCCTTGAAAATGTAAAGTAAGGGATTACTGTAATTTAATTACAGTTACTTCTGATGTAATTGAGGTAAAAACTGTGTATAGATCAATCCGATCTCACAGCGATTCGTATGCATTTTATGAGGTGTCTAAATATTATGACCGCATTTGTACAAATTCGTATGAATTATTGTAAAATATGTATGAAAAGTCATGAGATCAGACATAAAACAATAGTGGGTTTAACATCAAAATGTATTGTCTGATGTTTAAAAAAAGTATGTTTTTATAATGTAACCTTCTCCACCTTAATAATTATATGCAATTTTATAGTATTTATTTGAAAGAATTAAAACAGATTCATGTCTATCCTTGTATCATTCAGCTGGTTGAGATTGATATGGGATTTTGAAAGTAATTAGTAATTAAAAGTAATTAAATACTTTTTAGAGAGAGTAATTCTGCCCTACAAAGCAAAAAGGCAGTAACTACGCAGAGTGCAGAACTGAGAAAAATGACTTTTGCTAGGGCTTTTTGCAGTTACTGTACAAACGACTACCATTTTTCTCTAAAACGACACGCATTTAACATAAGATGTTTTGTCACATAACAAAGGATGCCTTGAATGTCATGAAAATTGTAATAATTAATGCTTTACCAAAACTGCAGTTACTGCCTTTTTGCTTTGTAGGGCAGAATTAGTACAGTAATGTAATTAAATTGTTGAGGAGGTAACTAGTAATTAATTACTTTTTTAGAGTAACTTACCCAACACTGAGTATAACACACATGATGCAACAAATCTTCCATGTTCAGTTGTGTTTCTTGTTAACACACTTCCACACACACTGAAATCTCACTGATCCTCGTACGCTGAAACTCACACACTTCCTACTTGGAAAAGTGCAATCCGAGGACGAGTTGCGACACAATTATATTTATAAAACCCAATGTGAATATATATATATATATATATATACATAACCCAATATTGTTTTATCTGTAATACACGACACTGAATGTTCACTTGTCCAGTGGTTTTGGTTTCAAAATAATTTTTCCCATTTATTTTCCATTTTTATTTCTCAAATGAATTCTCGATAAAAACTTTTAAACCATGAACAAATCAAATCAAATAATATAAAATAAAACATCTATGGATAGTCCGACAAGTGAAACAAACTGTGTGTGTGTGACAATTTGAGTATGTATGTGTGTGTGAGAGAGTGTGTATGAGTGAGAGTGTGTGTTGAATGTGTGTGTGAGTGTGTGTTCAGAATGCAGGTGGAGTGCTCCCTTCATCTAAGGTAATCAGGTGTGGGCCACAGAGGCCAGACAGAAAGGTGTGTGTGTGTGTGTGTCAGCAGTGCAGACATGATGAGGAGTGTGTGTGTGTGTGAGCAGGTGTGTGTGGAAGTAAAGGAAGGGTGAGTGCTAAAGGTGTGCATGAATGTGACACGGACATGAAGCCACAGAAACTAATGCTCATTACTCACAGACAGAGAGAGAGAGAGAGAGAGAGAGAGAGAGAGAGAGAGAGAGAGAGAGAGAGAGAGAGAGAGAGAGAGAGAGAGAGAGAGAGAGAGAGACAAGGAGTGAATGAGGCGCTGAAAGAGAACGGAAGAAAAGAAAGAAGAGGGAAAGATGCAGACGGAGAGAGAGAGAGAGAGAGAGAGAGTCCTGATGCCAGTGACCCTGAGCATCTCTCTGCTCCCCATCTATCCTCTCACAGACAGCCAGAAGAATACTAATGCATCACACACACACACACACACACCTGTCTGCATAAGTGTGCATTTCAGGGTCGGGTTTTAAAATAAGTGCAAGGTCATGATGGTCTCGGATCGCTACGGAGAGTGTGTACGAGTGGAGATACTTCAATGTTCAAAACCCAGTGATCTGCAGTGTGTGTGTGTGTGTGTGTGTGTGTTCTTTATGTTTCCAACACAGATCAAACATTTTAAAAGATAACTGCAACTTTATTTCTTGCAATTGCGACGGTATATCTCATAGTTCTGACATCTTTTCTTAAAATTGTAAGATATAGACTTGCAATTGTGAGTTATAAAGTTCAATTCTAAGGAAAACAATACTTTATAACACACAACTGCAACTTTATATCACGAAATTCTACTTTGTATCTCCCAATCGTGTTATAATGTCAGAATTGGAAGAAATAAACAGGAAATTCTGATTAAAAAAAGTCATTTCTCACAATTCTTTATAACACAATTCTGACTTTATAACTCACAATTCTGACTTTATAACACAATTCTGACTTTATAACTCACAATTCTGACTTTAAAACACACAATTCTGACTTTATAACACACAATTCTGACTTTAAAACACACAATTCTGACTTTATAACACAATTCTGACTTTATAACTCACAATTCTGACTTTATAACTCACAATTCTGACTTTATATCTCACAATTCTGACTTTATAACTCACAATTCTGACTTTATAACACACAATTCTGACTTTATAACACAATTCTGACTTTAAAACACACAATTCTGACTTTATAACACACAATTCTGACTTTATAACACACAATTCTGACTTTATAACAGACAATTCTGACTTTATAACTCACAATTCTGACTTTATAACAGACAATTCTGACTTTATAACTCACAATTCTGACTTTATAACTCACAATTCTGACTTTATAACTCACAATTCTGACTTTATAACACACAATTCTGACTTTATAACACAATTCTGACTTTATAACACAATTCTGACTTTATAACAGACAATTCTGACTTTATATCACACAATTCTGACTTTATAACTCACAATTCTGACTTTATAACACAATTCTGACTTTATAACACAATTCTGACTTTAAAACACACAATTCTGACTTTATAACACACAATTCTGACTTTATAACACACAATTCTGACTTTAAAACACACAATTCTGACTTTATAACACGCAATTCTGACTTTATAACTCACAATTCTGACTTTATAACTCACAATTCTGACTTTATAACACAATTCTGACTTTATAACTCACAATTCTGACTTTATAACACACAATTCTGACTTTATAACACAATTCTGACTTTAAAACACACAATTCTGACTTTATAACACACAATTCTGACTTTATAACACACAATTCTGACTTTATAACTCACAATTCTGACTTTATAACAGACAATTCTGACTTTATAACTCACAATTCTGACTTTATAACACAATTCTGACTTTATAACACAATTCTGACTTTATAACTCACAATTCTGACTTTATAACACAATTCTGACTTTATAACACAATTCTGACTTTATAACAGACAATTCTGACTTTATAACACAATTCTGACTTTAAAACACACAATTCTGACTTTATAACACACAATTCTGACTTTATAACACACAATTCTGACTTTAAAACACACAATTCTGACTTTATAACACAATTCTGACTTTATAACACGCAATTCTGACTTTATAACTCACAATTCTGACTTTATAACTCACAATTCTGACTTTATAACACACAATTCTGACTTTATAACACAATTCTGACTTTATAACACGCAATTCTGACTTTATAACTCACAATTCTGACTTTATATCTCACAATTCTGACTTTATAACACAATTCTGACTTTATAACTCACAATTCTGACTTTATAACACACAATTCTGACTTTATAACACAATTCTGACTTTAAAACACACAATTCTGACTTTATAACACACAATTCTGACTTTATAACACACAATTCTGACTTTATAACTCACAATTCTGACTTTATAACAGACAATTCTGACTTTATAACTCACAATTCTGACTTTATAACACAATTCTGACTTTATAACACAATTCTGACTTTATAACTCACAATTCTGACTTTATAACAGACAATTCTGACTTTATAACTCACAATTCTGACTTTATAACACAATTCTGACTTTATAACACAATTCTGACTTTATAACTCACAATTCTGACTTTATAACACACAATTCTGACTTTATAACACACAATTCTGACTTTATAACACAATTCTGACTTTAAAACACACAATTCTGACTTTATAACACACAATTCTGACTTTATAACTCAATTCTGACTTTATAACACACAATTCTGACTATAACAAACAATTCTGACTTCATAACTCACAATTCTGACTTTATAACACACAATTCTGACTTTATAACACAATTCTGACTTTATAACACACAATTCTGACTATAACAAACAAGTCTGACTTCATAACTCACAATTCTGACTTTATAACAGACAATTCTGAGTATAACAAACAAGTCTGACTTTATAACTCAGAATTCTGACTTTATAACATATTCTGACTTTATTTTTAATTCTGTGGCGGACACAAGCATCCATATGTTCTTGATGTGTATAAATGTTAGGACTCCTCGAGATGGACGACAGCGTGCGAGAGATTAATAACTAACAGTGCTTGTCATTCAATACGGAAAAAGGGGGATATAAAACAGATTTCAAGGGATAGTTCACCCAATATTGCTATTTTAAATAATGTTGGGAACCAGTCAGCATGCTCCTCTTATGATGTGGCTCACTAGGCTTTGAAAAATGTCCCAGCATGCACCTTTCAGTCACAACACGTGTTCACACACACACGGGAACAAGACGTTCGCTCTCAAGGCCGCCTGGTTTCGACAGGAGACATGATTAGCGCTCATTCCCGGCAGAATACATTCATTCGGTTGATTTCTCTCCTGTGAAGTGGGACGACACACTCTATAATACACACACACACACATCAAACCGCAACATTCAGACCACGACCGCACACACACACACACACCTGTCAGACGACACCTGGAACTGGAGCTCGCCTCAGCAAACGTTTGCTCAGCAGGACGAACACCACGTCTCGCTCGTCCAATTAAACTCTTCAAACAATAACGCTGACATATCGCAGAAATGAGGAAGATGTGTTTCTATGAGTAAAGCCGGATAATACCAGAGGAGGTCAATAACACACCTGTCAATCTGAGCGGGAAAAGGATAATTACTCTATTTGTGAAAAGCAATCTGAAGTCTAAAGTTCGGCTCTTATGACTATTACAATCTTTCAAAAGTGTTTTTGTGTACTAGTTCGCATCGAATACTATTTCTGGCTTTCCATTTTCCAAGTGTGCATGCATGATTTATGGGGGAATCATAAAAACATTTCTTTGCAAAACGAAAGACATTGCACTCTCTGAGATAAAGGAGACATGATGATATGAGAAATCAAATATGCCTTGATCTTTTGACATATAAGAGGTCTTTGTACCTTTAAAACATCACACAACATGAGAATATGGTGCAAAAGTTCAGTAATTCAACTTAAAAGGTGAAACTAATATATTATATAGACTCATTACATGCAAAGTGAGACATATCAAGCATTTATTTGTTATAATTTTGATGAAACTTATGAAAACCCCAAATTCAAAATTATAATTTTTCATATCTGTAATCCATAATCATCAAAATTATAACAAATAAAGGCTTGAAATATCTTCCTTTACATGTAATGAGTCTATATAATATATTAGTTTTACCGTTTAAGTTGAATTACTGAACATTTGCACCATTTTTGTACCAACTTTTGCAGGTTTTTGATAAAAAACATTCCAGGATTTTCTCCATATAATGGACTTCAATGGGGTCCAAACGGTTCAAGGTCCAAATGAGAGTTTCAGTGCAGCTTTAAACGACACCAGACGATGAATAAGGGTCTTATCAAGCGAAACGATTGATCGTTTAAAAAATAAATAAAAACTTTTCAGTTTTATAAGCTCAAATGCTCGCCTTGCTCTGTTCTGTGATGCGCGTTCGTGACTCTCCTGTTCATCAAAATGAATGAATCTTTTTTCGAGTCATTTCATTCGTTGGATCAACCAAATGACTCGAAAAAAGATTTGTTATTCATCGTCTGGTGTCGTTTAAAGCCCTTTGAAGCTGAATCTTGGACCTTGAACCGTTTGGACCCCATTGAAGTCCATTATATGGAGAAAATCCTGGAATGTTCTCAACAAAAACCTTCATTTCTTTTCGACTGAAGAAAGAAAGACGTGGACATCTTGGATGACATGGGGGCGAGTAAATTATCAGCAAAAGTTTTTTTTTAAAGTGAACTACTCCTTTAAGTAAGGCAGATCAATAATATGAGTATAATATAGTACAATAATCAATAATATAACTAAGCTTGATTACTGACAAGCCTTCATTCCGGACAGAATAAAAACAATCAATTTTAAGCATATATATCAGTTTTTTTTGTGTCCAAAATGTTTAAAAAAAAAAAAATCAACCTTCAAAGTGCAGAGAAAAGCGAGACTGAAGGTGCATCAGTTTTTAAAATGCATAAACCTAAAAAATAAATAAAGTAATAATAAAATAATAGTTAACATCAAATCAAAATGGACTTAAAGAGTTGGTAAAGCTCTGAGTTCAAGAGTTTAGATGCTCGTCAGTTTGATGAGTATAAACTTCAAAAGCAATTATTTGAAACCAAAACCTTAAAAGTCTTTCCCTTCCTGGAAAAGGCGGATTTACAGACGTGTTGTTCACCGCCGAGCTCTGTCTGCATTAGTAACAGATCTGAGACGGAGATAATGCAGATTCCCCCCGAAGGGCTCGTTTCAGCCGGGTAATCAAATATTAATTAGTGCAAACTAAAACAATAATATGAGCCGGCAAATCCCAAACACAGAAACACGCATCGAAAAAAATCTAGCTGGAATAAAAAGATCAAAGCATCAAAACACGAGGCAAAACTCTCATGCAATATTCCAATCGATAACTTTATAAAAAAACTAAGTTAAACTTACATAAACACAAACTCTGTGCCAGCAGGAATAGCTCATCCAGAAATAAAACCTGTTAGAATTTAATTTATTAAAAAAAAAAAAAAATAAATAAATTCCTGTCAGTGTTATTATTAAAATTCCAAAGTTGCATTTTTTAAGTTAATTTTAGTTAACTTTTTTTATATATATATATATATATATATATATATATATATATATTAGGGCTGTGGAAAAATTAATTGCAATTAATCGCATCCAAAATAAAAGTCTATGTTTACATAATATATTTGTGTGCACTGTATATAATTATTTTTTGTATAAATAAATTCCTATGCATTTAAGAATTATTTGCGCTTAAATTCTGTATATATATAAATACCAAAATCTATATTATATAAATATAAATATTTTATATATGAATAACACATTTTCTTAAATATATGCATGGATGTGTGTGTATGCATATATACAAAATAATTATATACAGCACACACAAATATATTATGTAAACACAGACTTTTATTTTGGAGGTGATTAATCGCAATTAATATATAATATAGCTATTTATTATTTTGTTTCAGTTTTAGTTGTAACTTATTTCCAGTTAATAATTTCAATTTATTGCCAAGGCTACATTTCTAACATTTTTTCAACTAATATTTCAAAGAACAGAAATCGTTATAACAGTTCTAGTTTTAGTTAAGAATAATACTAACCCTGTTTCTAAGTTATCACATGAGACAAGCCAAGGCCAAAAACTCATTTTAATTCGTTTTAATTTAAGATGAACTATTCTTCTAAGCTCAATTCAATTATCTCGGAGGATTCCCGCATCGGTCGACTCGCTCTCATGCATCGTGTGCTTTAAACATAATCATAATAAAAGCCTTCAGATTCATTACAGCGTGTATAATTACCAGCTCCATATATGTAATGAGAAGTCTGGCGAGGGACGCTTGAGACGACAAGGACAGAAAATCCCGTAACCCTGGACTCAGAAACTCTGGCACATGTCCATCTCTCCCGGACCAATGCGGAGATTTATGACGACCGCAATAATTATTCTTCATCAGAGCTGGCGGGCGAGAGAGATGCATTGAAGGTTTTGTAGAAACGTACAGAAGGTGATGCACTTAAGAAATGTGAGCGATCGATCCATGAGATCATCGGAGAAGGCATTAGCGAGGGCAGCTTCAATGTAGAGTTATAACTCTATAAACACTCCAGACACACACCGATTTCTATTCTGTGAGTGTATAATGTTAAAATGTATGAATATATTGATTTCTAAACGGCTATTAAAGCTTTAATCCCAGCAGGAGATCACATGGGTCGATCCTGCTCAAATGTGCATCTAGAAGCGGCTTTGGGGGAAAAGTAAATGTAGTTGTTATATCTTTAAGGCACTTGTGTTATATACAGTACACTACTGTTTAAAAGTGTGGGCTCAGTAAGGTTTGGTTTTAATAAAAGAGCGTTTTATACAGCAATGATGCATTAAATTGACAATAAATATTAAAGTATATTTCAAATACTGTACATGCCGTTCTTTTGTACTTTCACTGCATCAAATAAACATAAATCACGATTTTCACAAAAATATGAATTGATAATCGTAAATGTTTCTTGAGCATCAGATCCTCATATTAGAGTGATTTCTGAAGGATCATGTGACGCTGAAGACTGGAGTAATGATGCTTTGATCACAGGAATAAATATTCACATAGAAAACTGATATTAAATTCTAATAATATTGCAAAAAAAAAAATTACTGTATTTTCGATCGCATACTGTTAATGCAGCCTTGGTGAGCAGAAGAGTCTTATTGAAACCAAACTTTCTAAAAAAAATTTAAGGAGTAGTTCACTTTTCATAAAACTTTTGCTGATAATTTACTCACCCCCATGTCATCCAAGATGTCCATGTCTTTCTTTCTTCAGTTGAAAAGAAATGAAGGTTTTTGATATAATGTACTTCATATAATGGACTTCAATGGGGTCCAAACGGTTCAACGTCCAAATGAGAGTTTCAGTGCAGCTTCAAAGGACTTTAAACGACACCAGACGATGAATAAGGGTCTTATCAAGCGAAACGATCGCTCATTTAATAGATAAATAACAAAGTTTACGTTTTATAAGCTCAAACGCTCGCCTTGCTCTGTTCTGTGATGCGTGTTCGTGACTCTCCTGTTCATCAAAATGAACAAATCTTTTCCCGAGTCAACTCATTCATTTCGTTTGTTGAATGAATCTAATGACTCGAAAAAAGATTTGTTCATTTTTCAAGCCCTTTGAAGCTCCACTGAAACATTTTGGATCTTGAACCGTTTGGACCCCGTTGAAGTCCATTATATGGAGAAAATCCTGGAATATTTTCATCAAAAAAATTCATTTCTTTTCGACTGAAGGAAGAAAGACGTGGACATCTTGGATGACATGGGGGCGAGTAAATTATCAGCAAAAGTCCTTTAAATTAAAAAAAAGAAAGAAATGAGCAGAAATGAGTGTAGACTTCATTTTTATCTGCATTTCATTTTCCTGACATAATCAGATCTGCTAGTTTGCTAGCTACTAGTAGAGTAACGTCAGCCAATCAGAGTTCGGCACAACATGAAAGTGCTTGCTATTTTTGCTGCAATATTTATCAGTTGGACATATGGGCGGCAGTGAGCATGTCGTCTGACGCTGGGAAAAGTGTAAAAACATGCTCATGTAAAACTAATTTCCAATTCAGGAAACCTCATTACAAAAGCACTTCAGGGGAAACGAATTAAAAGCTATAAAACTGCAGCGTTTGGGCCTTACGGGCAAAAATAAATAAATCTATAAGGAAATAAAACACCTTCCTTTAATTCAGGCTGAACGTTAACGTTTATATAACTATATTTAAATCCAAACAGGGATAAAGTTGCTAAATCGAGAGCAAAAAAAAAAGTGAAACTTCCCAGGATTGATGGCAAATCCTGTCCTCAGAAAAGCTGGGTTTTGATTGGCTGACAGGTCGGGTACCGGCTAATGGGGCAGAATAACTCTGGCACAGACCAGCGCTGGCACCATCTGTCTGTGTGTGTGTGCTTCACTTCCAGAGGCTCGCGGATCACTACACACAGGAGAGAGAGGAGGAACTCGCCCGGGTGAAGTGTGTGTTAGACGCTGGGAGTTTGGAGGATATTTATCAAACAAATGTGGGTTTTGGTTAGTTGACAAATTACCTGTTGACTCATTGTTTTTAATCACTCACACGTTTTTGTAGACACTTTAAGTCTTGAATGTTGATTATTCTCCTCATATTCTCCATTGTTGCGGCTCCTCTCTTCCCAGTCTGTCAGTAACGCTCTGTTTACTTCCTGTCTCCTCCTTCTGAAAGCACACTGTGCTCTGATTGGTCGGCTGGATCAGTGTGTTGTGATTGGTCGAGCGCTTCTAGTGTGTTTGGGAAAGTCCCGCCCCTTTCCATAACCGCCAGTTTAACACACTACTAACTAACTCAACCAGGCCCCGCCCCTTTATTCTGCGCATTAATTATTATAATGAGGAATATTGTGACGTGTTCGTTCCCGGGAGAAACTCCAGACTACAATGGAGGCGTTTCAGGAGTTCAGGAACACTGACACTCATATAGAGAAGAACTGGAGCGTTTTCATGATCACACACTGCAGAGAGATGAAGATGAAGATGAAGATCAAATTTTAAAATCAAAAGAATCTTAAAAAGAGTTTGGATGATCATTAAAAATTCAACTAATTAAAATGCTTAATTAAAGGGGCGAATTAATTAAAACGTCTTTTATAGTGTAGCAATTAATCCTCTTTCATAAAACAATCTTTTCATTAGTCTTCATACGAGCCCGTCTCTCAGATATGAGACCAAACAGACTTATGAACATGAATCGCCGGCTGTCGGACTGTAGTTCGAGTCTTCTGAAGTCATGTGATAGTTTTGTTTGAGGAATAGACCAAACCACTTGATATTCTTCCACAGCAGCTTGAAAAATTAAATATGGTGCTTATAGCCCAGATCATGGTTATGAAACGTGTGAGAATGATGATAATATTTGACTTGAGAGGACGATTAACAATGAATGATAACTTAAAGTTAGAAAGAACTAAATAAATAACAAGAGAACCAACAGAAAAGCAAAAAGAACGAGAGAGAATGACAAAAATAACAAGAACGATTAACCCTCTGATGGTCTTCCTTTATGAGTCACGTCCTGGGCCTTCCCAGTCAGAAGTGACCGGAGGCCTAAAAATGAAACTTCTTCAATCCCAGTAAAACCAATGCAATTTATTTTTGTTCTATAATATTTATTCTTTTTAATTTAGTATTTTGAGACAATTTGATTGAGTTTATTAATATTTATGCAATATTTATGGTCTATTTTTTCAATGGAAATATATTTTTTTTTCTATATGTATATTATTATTTTTTTTTAAATTATTAATGCAGCATTTTTGTTTAATATAGAGTCTAGGCCTTCAGAAAAAAAATATTTTGAAGAAGAAAATTAGCACCATCAGGTTACAGTATAGAGAAAAGGCGTAGGACCATGGTGTAACCATACAGCTCTCTATGGAGAGGCATGTGAATTCCCCAGATGTTTATGAACACATTTTATTTTTTTGGTGGATTTGAATATATAGTCGAAACAATCTTAAAAACTATTTCTTATTAAAAAATTGTAGAAAAATAAATAAAAAAAAATTGCGAATTTTTGTGTTTGTAAATTTCCCATTCATTTCCTATGGGTCGGTCATTTCTGACCGAAGACCACGAGTGTGACTATTTTTTTTACGACCACTTAGCATGCTCAGATCATGACCTCAAGTTTTTTTTGTATTCACATACCAAATGCCAAAAAAGTCACCAAGTATCATAACCTTCCGATGAAGCTGTAATTTTTAATAATTAAAAAAAAAAAAGAAATTATTCAGTCAGAAGTGACCGAGGACCATCAGAGAGTTAACCAAAGAATGGAAAAAATAGAGAAAGGAAACAATAAAGACAGAACAAACAAAATAATTAACAAATTAATGAAAGAAACAGAGGAAATAAAACAGCAAATAAACAAAAGGAAAAAAAATTTGTCCAAATGTGGAAAATTGTGTGTTTTCACTCCTCCACATCGGTCAAATCATGTCAGCTGACTAACTGGGACTGGGAGACGTGCTGGATAATAAGAGTAAAAGCGCATTATTAAACCGCGAAAGAGAACTGAGAACTGGGACAGAGGGAAAACACGCACAAGCAAAGTATACTTGCAGAGAAAAACATGTCAAAACTCACGTAAACACAGGCGTTTGGGTCTAAAGTGAACATGAACAGTCGGGAGAAAATCAGATCGGTTCCAGGTATCTTTGACATTTTTCAAGAGAGTTTGCACAAATATAAACAAAACATGTCAAAACAGAAAAGTCTAAGCATTATTTCTAAAGCCTCGTGTTGTTCTCGGTGTTATTAATGTTGTTGTGAACACTCCTCAATCAGTTTCTGTTGAGATCTGAGAAAAGGTCTTATATTGTTTTGCGGCTGTTAGAGAACATCTCTCTTCCCATCATCCCCACTCAGCTGTTTCTCACCAGATCCAGCCGATTCAGAAACAGCCCTGTTAGTGTTTAATGGCCTGCTACCAGACTCAGGTCAGGTGACTATGAGGTTCTCCGAGATCTTACGGCTGCATTGACACTGTAGACCACAGCATCTTGATTTCTCCTTTAGTTTAGTGTAATGGTGCAAAGAGATGTTAATCACATAACAACTGTTAACTAATCAGATGTCTTAACGAATGAAACTGCTTGCACCTGTTGTTGAGTTTGTTGTGTTGCTCTCCCTGACGAAGGTTTTTTTGTATGTGGCCATCTGATAATAAGAGTGTCATGGAGTTTTCTTTGATAGACTGTTTAAAACCCTAGACCATAGTGCACCTTGTTTGGACACTTCTTCTTAAGATGTGCTCTCTTATGGCTTGTTTCCACTGAGGGGTACGGTACGGTTCGGGACAGTACAGTACGGGTCGGGTCGGGTACACCATGATCAGGCTTGCGTTTCCACCGCCAACAGTACCCTTACTTGATAGGCGTGCTATGCTGGAAAGAAGCGATCGACGTCATTTTCGCGCGAAGAAAGCGACATAGTAAACAACAATGGATGACAGACAGCAGATCTTGTTCTTACTTCTCTGCATGTTTGTCACTAGAAACAAGCGCTGGCATTAGGCGTTTCCAAGAAGCCAACGCAAAGTCCGACTCAGGAGAATGATCCCGAGGACGCGAGTCCAGTAATTCTGTTAATGAAACTCTGCTCGCTCTGGCTCTGCGACTCCGGTTATCATGTTCATTTTAGGCTACAATAAAACGAAATATGTTATAAAACACCACTCTGCTTCTTTTCGATTTCATTTTAATACATTTTAAACATTCTAAAGCAAACAAATGTGGTTCAGGCAACGCATAGCCTATTGATTATGTTCTGCATGTATCCTATAACATTATATATTTATAACAAAATTAAATATAAAACAACCCTGCCTCTTTTCGTTTAAATGTAAAAAATATTTATATTTATTTATATTTATATTAAAAACATATTCCAGGCAATATGTAATGTAATGTATTGCATATCGCATTGGTACAAATGTTGCAATAAACATACAGATGATCTTGTAGTAAAATAAAAAAATGACAAAACTATCTCTTTTTTGTTGAATTTCAGTTTTATCAATAATAGCGATTATAAAAGCATAAGTAAAAAGTACAAAAAGATATACAGTAAAGCTTAAATATAACATCAGGAAACAATTCAGTCAGTCAAATATATACTCAGCGCTCAAAGATATGAAACTTCACGTAGCCTTCTGCCAAAACTATTGGCCAGGGAACGAATTATAGGTTCACGAGACCAAAGATCACCTGTTAGGTTTATATAAGACGAACTATATCTCATGTTTAACCACTACAAAGAAATCCGATTCAGCGGCAAACATCAGAACGACTAGCCGAGGAAAGGCTGTTCCAGGCGGGGGACACGAGCGCGAGCGTCCGGTGATCGCTTAGAATGGATCTCAGTCAAATTATCATAAATCTATAAATAAACCACAGATTTGAGCTTTAAAAAACTACTTTCTCGCCTGAAAAACTCTTAAAACTACATTTCGTGACACAATAACAGTAGAATTATATTTCTACCTATATGCTTCTAATGCCCTTGTAGCACGCGCGAGTGACGATACTCTGTCCACCAATCACCGTTCTGCAGTGAGTCTAGCTCCACCTTTTAGTACCCTTTCACTGTGCTAGGTACCCCAACGGAAGGGTACCCAAAAAGTGGTACGGTACGGTTCGGCTTTTTGGTACCATTCACAAGTTTTGACAGTGGAAACGCAAATAATTGCGTACCGAACCGAACTGTACCGTACCGTACCACTCAGTGGAAACGAGCCATTATACTGGACTTTGTATTAGGCGTACTGTGTTGGACTGGTTTAGATTTTGTGTCCTACTCTGCATCCCTCACGTGTGGCGTCCCACAGGGCTCCGTTCTTAGACCTATCCTATTCTCATTATAAATACTTCCTTTAGGGTGTGTGTGTTTGTGTGTGTGAGTGAGTGAGTGAGTAATTAAGTGAGTGGGTGATCGAGTGAGTGAGTGAATCAGTGAGTGAGTCAGTGAGTGATCGAGTCAGTGAGTGTGTGTGAGTGTGAGTCAGTGAGTGATCTAGTGAGTGAGTGATCATGTGAGTGAATGTCAGTGATTGAGTGAGTGATCAAGTGAGTGAGTGAATCAGTGAGTGTGAGCCAGTGAGTGATCGAGTGAGTGAGTCAGTAAGTGTGAGTCAGTGAGTGAGTGAGTCAGTGAGTGTGTGCGAGTGTGACTCAGTGAGTGATCGAGTGAGTGAATGATCAAGTGAGTGGGTGAATCAGTGAGTGAGTGATCAAGTGAGTGAGTGAATCAGTCAGTCAGTGAGTGAGTGAGTGAGTCAGTGAGTGAGTGAGTGAGGGGGTGAGTGAGTCAGTGAGTGATCGAGTGAGTGAATGAATCAGTGAGTGTTCAAGTGAGTGAGTGAGTCAGTCAGTGAGTGAGTGAGTCAGTGAGTGAGTGAGTCAGTCAGTGAGTGAGTGAGGGGGTGAGTGAGTGAGTGATCAAGTGAGTGAGTGAATCAGTGAGTGATCGAGTCAGTGAGTGAGTGAGTGAGTGAGTCAGTGAGTGAGTGAGTGATCGAGTGAGTGAATGATCAACGGAGTGAGTGATCAAGTGAGTGAATGAATCAGTGAGTGTTCAAGTGAGTGAGTGAGTCAGTGAGTGAGTGAGTGAGTGAGGGGGTGAGTGAGTGAGTGATCGGGTGAGTGAATGATCGAGTGAGTGAGTGAGTGAGTGAGTGAGTGAGTCAGTGAGTGAGTGATCGAGTGAGTGAATGATCGAGTGAGTGAGTGAATCAGTGAGTGAGTGATCAAGTGAGTGAGTGAATCAGTGAGTGTGAGTCAGTGAGTGATCGAGTCAGTGAGTGAGTGAGTGAGTGAGTCAGTGAGTGAGTGAGTGAGTGAGTCAGTGAGTGAGTGAGTGAGTGAGTCAGTGAGTGAGTGAGGGGGTGAGTGAGTGAGTGATCGAGTGAGTGAATGATCAACGGAGTGAGTGATGAAGTGAGTGAATGAATCAGTGAGTGAGTGAATGAGTGAGGGGGTGAGTGAGTGAGTGATCGAGTGAGTGAATGATCGAGTGAGTGAGTGAATCAGTGAGTGAGTGATCAAGTGAGTGAGTGAATCAGTGAGTGTGAGTCAGTGAGTGATCGAGTCAGTGAGTGAGTGAGTGAGTCAGTGAGTGAGTGAGTCAGTGAGTGAGTGAGTGAGTGAGTGAGTCAGTGAGTGAGTGAGGGGGTGAGTGAGTGATCGAGTGAGTGAATGATCAACGGAGTGAGTGATCAAGTGAGTGAATTAATCAGTGAGTGTTCAAGTGAGTCAGTGAGTGAGTGATCAAGTGAGTGAGTGAATCAGTGAGTGTGAGTCAGTGAGTGATCGAGTCAGTGAGTGAGTGAGTGAGTCAGTGAGTGAGTGAGTGAGTCAGTGAGTGAGTGAGTGAGTCAGTGAGTGAGTGAGGGGGTGAGTGAGTGAGTGAGTGAGTGATCGAGTGAGTGAATGATCAATGGAGTGAGTGATCAAGTGAGTGAATGAATCAGTGAGTGTTCAAGTGAGTGAGTGAGTCAGTGAGTGAGTGAATGAGTGAGGGGGTAAGTGAGTGAGTGATCGAGTGAGTGAATGATCGAGTGAGTGAGTGAATCAGTGAGTGAGTGATCAAGTGAGTGAGTGAATCAGTGAGTGTGAGTCAGTGAGTGATCGAGTCAGTGAGTGAGTGAGTGAGTGAGTGAGTGAGTCAGTGAGTGAGTGAGTGAGTGAGTGAGTGAGTCAGTGAGTGAGTGAGGGGGTGAGTGAGTGAGTGATCGAGTGTGTGAATGATCAACGGAGTGAGTGATCAAGTGAGTGAATTAATCAGTGAGTGTTCAAGTGAGTGAGTGAGTCAGTGAGTGAGTGAGTGAGGGGGTGAGTGAGTGAGTGATCGAGTGAGTGAATGATCGAGTGAGTGAGTGAGTCAGTGAGTGAGTGATCGAGTGAGTGAATGATCGAGTGAGTGAATCAGTGAGTGAGTGATCAAGTGAGTGAGTGAATCAGTGAGTGTGAGTCAGTGAGTGATCGAGTCAGTGAGTGAGTGAGTGAATCAGTGAGTGTGAGTCAGTGAGTGATCGAGTGAGTGAGTGAGTGAGTGAGTGAGTGAGGGGGTGAGTGAGTGAGTGATCGAGTGAGTGAATGATCGAGTGAGTGAGTGAATCAGTGAGTGAGTGATCAAGTGAGTGAGTGAATCAGTGAGTGTGAGTCAGTGAGTGATCGAGTCAGTGTATGAGTGAGTGAATCAGTGAGTGTGAGTCAGTGAGTGAGTGAGTGAGGGGGTGAGTGAGTGAGTGATCGAGTGAGTTGGTGTGGGGTGGTTAAGCGTTGCAGGAGAACAGTTAGTCAACATTACAACCCAAACCCAACCGTGAGCTCCTTCTCTTCTCACCTGTTGAGCCAGTGTCCGAAGTCGGGCAGGTGCGCCCACTGCACCCCGGTGTGGTTGAGTGCCCTCAGCAGGCGACAGCAGGCCAGGGTCATCAGCGGAGTCCCGAGCGCCAGCCACTTCTCCCATCTCGAACTCATTCCCAAACTCGCCCGCTCCTTGTCCTCTTCCTCTCCTCTTCCTCTCGGCTCCGGGAAGAACTTCCCGTCCAATTCCTCTCCTCTTCCTCTCTGCTCCCGGAAGTACTTCCGGCACACGTCCTGGAAGACGGCCAGGCACAGCGTGTTGAGAAGGAAGTACCAGGTCTGGTGTTCCTCCTCGATGAAGCTGCTGGAGGCCAAACTGAGTGTGTGACCGACCGTCCCGATCAGCAACAGAGTGTCCAACTCCGACAGAGTCCAGGCACAACCCTAGACGGGATACACACACATTAGTCACGGTACAAACATAAGGCTCTTTCACACCGGAGGAACCTTTTCATAGTTCCTACAACTATTGCTGGAAGTTCCAGGATTTTGGTGTGTTCGCACCGCAGGAACTAGGAACGATTTTAGCTCGAGTAACTGTTAGTGTTAGGATGTTAGTGTTCGCTGATTGGTTGAACGCATGTAAAACACCAGAACACACCATTTTTTTTCAAAATTGTGTAAACAGATTACAGCCTATATATTCACCATGAACATGTAAAACAGTAATAGATGAGCATATGTATGTATATATATATATATATATATACTGTATATATATATATATAAATACTAGGGCTGTCAACCGATTAATCGCGATTAATCGCATCCAAAATAAAAGTTTGTGTTTACATAATATATGTAGGTGCACTGTGTATAATTATTTTATATATATATATATGCACACACATGCTTGTATATATTTAAGAAATATTTTCATGTATATACTGTATGTAGATTTATATAGATTTATATTTATATATATATATATATATATATAAAAAATATATATAAATATGGATATTTATTTTTTAAATATACATGCATGTGTGTGTATTTATATATATATACAAAATTTATTATACATATTTCACCCACATATATTATGTAAACACAAACTTTTATTTTGGATGCGATTAATCGCGATTAATCGGTTGACAGACCTAATAAATACACACACATGCATGTATATTTAAGAAAAAAATATTATTTATATATAACATATTTATATTTATATATAATATAAATTATATATAAATCTATATACAGTATATACATGAAAATATTTCTTAAATATATACATGCATGTGTGTGTATTTATATATATAAAATAATTATACACAATGCACCCACATATATTATGTAAACAAAAACTTTTATTTTGGATGCGATTAATCGCGATTAATCGTTTGACAGCCCTACACTATATTGATGTTTGAAGGATAATGGTTTAATGACATTTTTGTGGACTTGAGAGAAAAGGAGACTTAAAGGGCACCTATTATGGAAAATTCACTTTTACATGGTGTTTGAACATAAATGTGTGTTGGCAGTGTGTGAGCAAAACCACCCTAGAATGATAAAAATCCACCCAGTGTTTTTTTTACAATCTCAATAAATCATATGCACTGTCTCAGAACGAGCTGTTCTGAGATCCAGGTCTTTGTGACGTAGAACGGGAGACAGGGGGTTGATTGACAGTGTGGTTGTGGCCTAGACCCCGCCCTCGGTGATCTGTACACACCATCCTTCATTGTTTCAACGACGACAGCCGGTAATGTCTCTTGGAAACGTAAATTTATGTTATGTCGTGGACTCGTGGGTTAATCCTGTTGTTGTGGCTTAAAAGTTAATCCTCAAGTGTGGATTGTCGTCTACTGTTTGCGATCCACCGTCACCCCAGTAACAGTAAGTGTATTTTATGATTTTTGAGCAAATAGTCTTTTCAGTCAATGTCAGCCAATTCAACAACAAATGCGTCTAAAGTTATTGCCGTCATAGGATGTCTGTGTATATAATTTAAAACCTTGTTTGTATAGTGTGTAACCACACGTTTATAAATATATATATTTTTAAAGATATTGTATTAAAAACTGCATATATGTTGGTGTTCTGTAAGTTAGCCATCTTCTCACATTTGCCACAGAAGCACCCGTATGACAAGTAGCTAAACATGACGCCACAGGTCGCTCGCATAAATGTAATTTCGCTCGTACGTTGCAAACTTTATCACAGAATGTATATGTAGTTTCAGAAAATTGCGCTAGTGTCTGTGTGTGTGTGTTGGACATCCATCATTTCAAATGGGACGCTATTACAACTCTAAAGTACATAAAAGTATCAAATAACCATACCGAGACGTACTGGTCCATTCTCATTTGTTTATTCTGCCGGAGTCTCTTCATACTATTTATATATTCCGATTCAAACGTACTCTGAATGACATTCAATACGGCGCGTCTCTTCACTCTCTCAGTACCGACTGCCTGCCATAGGTATCAAGTTACGCCCTCATCGAAAGGCAGGGCGGGGATATGCAGCTCATTTG